>NW_027501023.1:0-71870 GCF_021521415.1 Bidens hawaiensis | reverse complement strand
TGACAAATGAGTAAGTGCCAAAGTGATATAAACTTAAATTCTCGTTTATGCTAGTGGTTACACCATTATGAAGCGGTTATCGACTCCAATTTAAGTCATATCAATGAAGGAAAAAATGTTATTAGTCAGTCATACGCGAGCCAGTTAGTGATTGATCACCATAAAAATTATTCTTGCTTTAAATATAAATATTAAAAATCAAAATGTTAAAGCAGAAAACTGCAAAGTGTTTAAAAGAATTTAAAATCAATAACAAAAATGTTGATAAGTAACAAACAAAAAGGGGCATATTAGAACCACGTAATGTGAGGCAAACAAGTAAGTCCTAAACACTTTATATAAAAGCTTGTAAGTCCGTATGGCGAGTAAGTCCACGGTTAAACCTTTTGTTTGAAAGAAAATTTGCAAAAAGTTTAAATAAGCATTAAAATGTATTGATCAATCATTAGGGGGTTGAAGTCAACTCGGGGTGATACTGATAAACACAAACTATACCCTAGGTATGATGGAATTTGTAGCATGTTGGATTATATTGGGACCACATAAGCGGCGTGCTTAATACATACATTAACATATCACATTGATATCAAATTACTTGTTAAGTTTAAAGAAGACAAATTATATCTACAATCAATATTGGGTTCTTGGCCTAATAATATCTAAATAGAAGTGCGATCTATGACGTTAACAGATGATGTTATTCCATGTCGAGATCTTTCTCACCAAAAATATGTAATTTGCTTAACCTTTAAATTAGTATAATTAGTATAACAATAATTTCATCTTTACTTCAAATTTATTTTAATTTTCTTTTGTTTTGTTTTGCTACATATTAAATATAATTAAGTATGTATTAACTTTTAATTTTAATTTTAATTTTTTATTTTATTATATTTTATTTTATTTTATCTTGAATCATGAATTGGTTTTACCTTTGTTTCTTAAAGGTTAATGGTTTTTAAATCAAGGTCCCTATGCAAAGTTGTTAAGTGTCGAACCAACAAAAATATATATTGTATATATTTAAAGTGCTCGGATTCGGTGGGTAAATATTTTGTGGGTTTAAATTTGTAAATATTTTCAGAGTTTGGGGGTCAAGAGTGTAAAATCATTTAAAACTCGAGATGTTTTGACCTTATCGCAAGATAGACTAACCCTATAAAAGGGCCATTCAAAATATTATTTAGTTATTCATTTTCAAGTTTAACCAAACACTCTTAAGACTTTCTCTCTCTACCTTTATCCAACGCCTTATCTTATCTTCAACAATCCCTAGATCTAACTTTTCAAACCACAATATGCTTCTCATAATCATACTTGAACATGAGATGAATCCTCCACCCGTGGTATAACATCTTTAATGATGCTTATCATCTTCATCTTGTTCTTGTTCTTGTTCTTGTTCTTGAACAGTTCCTGGCGGAACTGTTCAGATCCAATAGGATGTTGTTATATTGATTTTGTGTTGATTTGATGTTATGATATTGTTAGCGGTATCATTAGGAGTTTTGTGTTGATTTAATTGAGTTTTTATTGTAGTTTGTATAGGTTTTGAATGTTTAGGTTTATCGAAGTATTTGGGTTTCAATTGACCCAGAAAAGGTGTTTGGAGATGGGTTTGAATTACCCATAAACCCTAAACGAGGGTGTATGAACCCAGAAATGGTGATTTTGTAAAGATATATGCTTTTTGAAAATGTTTGGGATTCTAATCGAATCTGAGTTATATTTAATTAGAATAGGCTAAACCATTCTAATTGAATGATATAATCTATTCTAATAGAATAAGATATTCGATTAGAATACACTGGGTGAGAAAGTGGTGTAAGGACTTTGTGATCGATTGACCATGTAATCGACTACCCATTCGACAAGAAAAGGTTTGGTCAGAAAATATGTTAAGGGCAAAGTAATCAAATGCCCATTCGACAATAAAAGGGACTTTGGTCATAAAAAATCTCAAGGATAATGTAATCGGTTCACCATTCAACAAGAGAAGACTTATGTTGAAAATCAATTAAAGGACCAAGTAATCGAATAGCCATTCGATTAGAATGAACATGGATCTGAGAAAATGTACAAGGACAAAATAATCGAGTTAAGACTAAAGTATTCTAATCGATGCCATTCGATTAGATTAGACTCTAATTCGATTAGATTGAATCCTACATTCGATTAGATTAGATGAAACTTGTAAATTTTTAATATATCCTAGTTTCTAATCTTATCATATATCATTCTAATCGAATAGACATTCGATTAGATTAATCCATGATTCTATTGGATTGAACTCTCGTTCGATTAGATATGTTGAGACTTATCATTCGATTCGATTACTTGGAACTTGGCAGATATTCTAACTTGTTATACTAACCTAATAAAGATTATGGGGACTCGATTAGATTACAATGGACTTAGACAGTTTTCATATATCATCTTCAAACTTGTTTATTCAAATTTTGGTAAGTTTTAAGTTTTTATTTTATATATTTTTATTTTAGTTTAATTTTATATCTATTTATTTTTTTTCTACTTAATTTGTTTCCCTTGATTAGCTTGTATATTACATAACCTTTTGTATTGTTTTAAAACTCAATTATCAACACTTATGTTTCTTTTCTTTTTTCTTTTTTTGTTGCATCATAACAACTTCTGTCCCTTAGAGCTTCCCAAAAAGAGAAAGTACAAGGTGTTCACCTCGATGATCAAGGGATTACGACCATGCCCACTTTCTTATGCTATATCTGTTGACCCAGAGGATCATGATTCTTTGGCAGAGCAATTTTGGGCCAAGGCAAAGACGGAAAAGAAAGGGATGGTTATTACATCAACGGTGGCTGAACAAAGTGTTGTTGTGGATGAGGAGGTAATAAGGCAAGCTTTAAAGATCAAGGACGGTGCTAGTGATCCGTTCAAATCATTCACAAAAGCAGAGATTGCGGGATATCTTTGGGAGATAGGTTATGATATTGAATGGAGCAATTACGAGAAGAGGCATCTTCCGTCTTTGCCGTCTTATTGGAAGTTGTTATTTCATATTGTGGAAAGTTATCTATCATCACAAAAAGGAAGGTTTGATAAACTCAGAGCTGACTGGGTTGGGGTGATGCTTTGCTTAACTCATAATAAGAAGTACAACTACTCCAAGTTGTTCTTCAAGCACATGCAATTTAATGTGCTAGCAAAGAAGCGAAGAATGATGTATCCCAGATTCGTACAACGGATTCTGGATGTTCTGCTACCCAACACTACAAGACCTGTATATCCAGAAGAAGTTGATGATGAAGGAGAGGTTGTTGAGCCATCTGAGCCTCATCATGTGAAGATGTTCAACAATCAGTATTCAAGGCTATGGTTGAGCCTACTAGGAGGAGTGTAAATAAGTATCAAGGTGAAGAGCCTGGGGTCAAGTTCGGTCAGTTTGCTGAGACCGAACATGATAGTGATGAGATTGAAGTTAAGGGGATAGTGAAGACGATCAATGATGACGATGATGGTCATGATGGTGATGATGTTGAAGAAGAAGAAGAGCAGGACGAGCCTGCGGCTGAGCCTGAGACAACTGAGGCTGAACCAGAGACTGATGTGGAAGGTGAGCACCGGTCAAAGCATAAGCACGATAAGGGAAAGAGAAAGACTGGTGAAGCATCGAAGATACCTGCTGCTGTTGAAGAGGAGAAAACTTAGCGCCCCCTAAAACGTTTGAAGCGGATGAAGGACTCCAAGAAGTCCGCTTCTGCAAAGACGCCTAGACTCAAGGTAATATTTCCTTCAGTTTCTGCTATGATTAGTGAATCCTTAGCATCTATGATTAGTGAATCCTTAGCATCCACACCATCTACCACATAAACCACCACCATAGCTAACCCTCACGTAGCATCACCACCACCCAAGCCAAAACCATAGAGAAGCTTAAAGCCAAACAAGTTAAAATAACCAAACCCAATCCAAAACCCCATCAAAATCTCAATCCACATCCAAGACCCAATCAAAATCCCTACTTAAGTCCACATCCAAATCCAAATCAAAATCCCTAACCCTTTGAGACGAACCCATTACACCACCTGAAACCTCTCCATCCAGACTAAATGAACCTTTGCCTTCAATCCTAGAAAACCTACCCATAACCACCAAAGCCGAGACTGAACCTATAACCAAACCCCACACTACTAGAAAAAAGGCTTTTAATGACTCGCATTGCGAGTCATAAATGGGTACAGATGACTCGCAGACGCGAGTCATTACTTATGACTCACATTTCATGACTCGTGTTTATGACACGCTTTTATGACTGCAATTTATGACACGCAAAATTGCAAGTCATGGTATTATTTTAAAATAAAAAAAATTATTTTACTATTTTTTTTATTATTATTACACATACTAATATTTAAATTAATGACACAATTATACAAAATAAACATTTCATTTCATTTGTTAATTAAACACCCTACATCAAAATGTTACAAAAAATATTCGTTTAGTCAATACAAGAAATCATTCTCGGAAAACAAACTGAACCGCATAGCTCGATGATTCTTCACGAACAACATTAAGATCCGCATCCGTGTATACCACTTTTCCTCCACCAACCTAAAAAGAAAAAAACAGACGTTACAAACTTGGTCGGGTCAAAACATATTCGATAAAAACAAACCAACACACACCAATAAGCAAAAGAGTAAATTACACTTACATTGTTATTGACGAGTATGTCAAGTCCGTCATGAACTACCTCCTTCATGAAGTTTAAGATATAATATCTGCACTCTATACTTCCCAGTTGAGTTGGATCCTACAGAATAACATATTCAAAGTTACATATTATGATTAAATGATAATACAAGTTTGTTTTTGTGTGTGTTAAACTGAAGGCAGCCTAATAACTGAAAACATCATCTCATAATTCACTAATCAAGTTAACTATTATGACTTCAAGTTGAAATAATCACACATGTATGAAACAGATTTTTACAAAGTTGAAAAGAAATACTTTTATTTTAGTCGTATTCTTTTATTTGCGTCCAATTCAGCGTGAGCAGATCATATTAGCGCGCGCGTGCAGATCAGTAGCGTGCAGTTAAAATCAGAATCTGAATAACGCGTAGATCAGGATAACGCGCCCAGATCATAACAGCCCAGATCATAACAGCCCGCATATCAGAATAACGCGCAGATCATCAGATCAGCGCATAGATAAGAACAGCCCGCGTGCATATCAGAATAATTTGCCTCAGACGCGGATTAAAATCGATAGGCCTTAAGGAATCCAGATAATAACAAGTAGTAGTTTTAATGTCTAACACGGCCAACACCCAGTGGTTTCCACAAAATTCAAAAACCAAATAAAGTCAAACAACTTAGTTCTATTTTATCTACGAACAAGAATTAATTTATCTTGGCTCATATACCTAAACATACAACTACAAAATTAATTTATCACCTATTATTCACGATATGGAATCGGTCCATTTTTGTTTTCAACTTTGTCACCTATTAATTTATCTACTTTTTATCAACTTCTTTGCAATTAATATAGTGTTGCAGGATCAATATATCAATTCTAGTTCATTATTACTGTTAGCTGCAATATGATCAAGCTTATAGCAACCCACTTTTGTTAAAGAAATAAATAAGAAAACCAATTTCAGCTAAAGGAATGTACAAGACTACCAAAATCAACATAAGTCAAAATGTGCAACCATTACGTCTCAAAACACATTCATACCAAACAAACTACCCAGCCCCTACTTGAACATCCCCAATAACAGAAGCACTTGGGGACCACAAATGCATCCTTAGCTACCGAAGGGGCGTTATCATATACATTCATAAGAGTCCGATGCATGGAAACTGACAAAAAGAAAGATCGTTTCATATAAACTCTAACTGCAAAATAGTATTGAACAACCACTAGTAGAACTGTAATTGAATCAAACGAACATGAACACTTAATCGAACAAATACTTGTGTTCATGTTCATTTGTTTGGAAAATGAACATGTTCGTGTTTGTTTATGTTCGTTTGTATAAGTGAAAAAATGATAAGTAGTGAGTCCCTTGTTATTTAAATTCTTATATACTTTTGGGTTTTAATGTTACATTTTTTATTTTTTTATTTTTTTTCATACAAAATGGGACATTTCTTGGTCAAGTATAAAACTATCCACAAAGTTTTTGGTCAAGTATAAAATTATCCAAAAGTATATATTATTCAGCACAAATATATCAACTTCTGATCCATAATATGAGAAGTTATAATGCATTATAACAAAAGGTAAGTACCTTCTTTATCTTGTTTTCCTTGAAAGGCGTCCCAAAAAAAGAAGTAATCTAATTGTATCTACAAATCCTTTATAAGCAGCCCTAATTAAGCATAAATAAGAACATATTACTAGAATATTCCATTTAATTTTTTTAATTAATATTAGCATACCAGTGAAGAGGGGTCCTTCCATCATTATCTGATGCATCAAAGTCAGCATGATACTTGGCTACAATGTAATTTAAGAATGATGTTTGACCATACTGAGCTGCAACATGAACTGCCTGCAGATAACCCCACAACTATAAGCTTTTACAACTAGACTATTAACTTCAAAATTCACAATTAGCGGTGCAAACGAGTCGAGCCCCTCGCAAGCTACACGAGATTGAATCGATAAACAGCTCAAAATGAGCAGATCCTTATCGACCCTGAGCCTCAAATAAAGCTCGTTTAGTTATCGAGCCTTGTGTATATTTAGGGGGTGTTTGGGATTGCTTATTTTACCCTCCTTATGACTTAAAACTTTTCTAAAAAGTCATAAGGCTTTTAGCAAAAACTGAAACTTGTGAGCAGAATAAGTCATAAGTTACACTTTTGTAACTTATGACTTATGGCAATAAGTTAAATGTAACACTTTTGTAACTAATAACTTATGGTAATAAGGAATCCCAAACACCCCCCGTAAGCTTTAACTCATTTGGACTCGTACGTATTCATTTCACACTGCATAGCCAGCTTGAGCCGAGCTTAGGCTTGTTTAAGGTACTGCACACGAGGTCAAGCTGAGCTTAGACACTTTTAAGGTTTTTCTCAAAATAACTAAAAATATATAAAAATTAATTAATTAACAATAAACAATAGCAGAACTCATCATAAAAAAACGATTCACGAGCCAATGTCGAGCTTTATAAAAGAGCTCAAAACAAGCCAAGCTCTAGCTTGAGCTCTCGTAAGTCAAAACAACCTGAGCTCAGGCTCAACTCAACTCGTTTACACCCCTATTCCTAATCTACAGCTGATTTTGCACAAAGCTAAAATAATTTACCCTATAAGCATTCACATCAGCAGCCTCAACCCGAGCACCATTCTGCAACAACACCTCTGCAGCCGCAAGAGAACCCCAAGCCGCCGCCCAATGCAACGCGGTCTGCCCCACGTGATCAACAGCATGAACATCACCGCCATGCTATCAAAAAAAGCAGTTAAGATCTAAACACACAGATCTGACTATTAACTAATTTATAACATAATTAACCAACAAACATGCATACCTCAATAATATAGTGAACAACATCAGCAACGTTATTAAGAGCAGCCCATTGAAGTGGGTAATACCCATTACCATCCGGTTGATTGACAGAAACACCGTCTTGTTCAACGAATTTTATTAATTTGAGAAGATCGCCGTAAGCACAAGCACCAAATACGTCAACGATTACAACTTGTTACGGGTCTGTTCTTTGTCCGATATGTAGGAGGGTGGAGGTTCGGCCACTCCTGGAGCCGATTGCACAGAATGAAACCGATTGATCAGAGGCCGTGATGGGTATGACGGAGATGCCAACTGCGTGGTATGCTCTAACCAAACCATTGAAATGGTGGGGCTTTGTGACATGTTCTCTTATTTAATTTTTATTTCATGACAAATGTTTAATGACTCGTAAAAAAGAGAATCATGTATCTATAATTTTTTTTAATTTATGACTACTGCTTAATGACTTGCGAAAAAGTGAGTCATAAATCTTCTAATTTTTAGAAAACATTACTCTTTTTTTATAACACACACATTTGCGAGTCATAAATAGTCGCGAGTCATAGATTGTTATTCATTAAAAACTATTTTTCTAGTAGTGCTATCACCACCTAGAACTACCACACCCATAACATCACCCACATATCAATTCACTTCTCCAATTAGAGGCACATCATTTTGGACCTCTACCTTTACATCATCCATCCACTCACAACCCATCATACAAACCTTAGCAACCACAACCGAACCCATAAGCCTACTTCTAACCATCACAACATCCTTCCTGACCCAAACCTTAACCATGCTTATTCCAACCACTCCACATTCAACCATATCAACCACACCTCCCTCAACACTCAAAAGCCCTATCATATAAGCCACCCCTATCCCAGCAGTAAATCGAAGAAGTCCCTTGTGTTTCGAGATCCTATCCTCGATAGGATTAAGGCACTTCAGGAAGCAAACAAAAATCATGCTAAGAAAGAGCTTCTGTTGATCAAGTTCGTCAAAGATCAGCAAGCTATCAATGAGCAGGTAACAAGGTAGCGGGATGCTCTTGCTTCAAGAGTAGTTCAGTTGGAAGAAAGCCGGGATCTTGATAGAGTTCGGATTGAGAGTCAACAAAGTTTGATCGGGAATTTTCAAAAGAGAATAAGCAATTAACAAGAGTTAATCAATCAAAACTCTTTACGAAATGTTGAACAACATGATGAGATGGAACGGCTCCAATCAAGAGTTTCTCATCTTAAAACTGATTTTCCTTCATCCTCCAACTTTGCAAACAATCTGAGGAGGGAGTTAGATTCGACTCTTGATCAAGCATGAATGGAGTTTGAGAGGATGGGTTCAAGCGTTAGTTTGTTGGAGAGTGGGTCCAGTTCATCTAAGGACATGGACAGGTTTATGGGTGAAAGCGTTAGGTCGAGGACAAGAACTGAGCTGCTCGAATGAGAAATTGATGATCAACAAGACTTTAATGGTGGTCAAAACACGGTAAATGAGTCCCTCGTCAACCATTACCTTTATGTTTTGGAGGTAATGCGGATGACTGATCAAGACTTGGTGAATCTGAGGACTCACTTGATGAACACCTATAGTGGATTCCTAGAAAGCAATGAGTAAAAAACTGAGCCAAACAACAGAAGAAGGTATGCTCTTGCTAGACTCCTTGCTGATGCCGAAAGAATTAAGACTCAAGGCATAAATCATGGAGTCTTTCACAGTGCTCCACTAAAGAAGCCGGTGGAAGCGGCGTTGGTCTGAGTACAAGTTTTGAAGAGCCATTGATGGTTGTTGGAACCATCGTGAGTACTGAACTCGTTGCTACTACTGCCACCTCAACTAGGTAGGTCAATGCAATGACTTCCGCTCTTGTTGCAACTATATTGGTTGCACAAGTGAGTGCTCCTGCTCTACTGTGGTTGCTCTTGTTGCTGCTTCGGTGGATCCTGTTGATCAACAGCCGATGGCTCAAGGAGGTGATGGTGAAAATGGTGATGGTGAAGATGATGATGAGTCTGATGATGATGACTCGGATGATGATGATGTGGAAAAAAGGATGATAAAAACAAGGATGATGATGATACGTATGATAGTTTTGATGAGCCGCGTGACAAGAGCTGTGATGATGATGATGACAGTGGTGGCAATGAAGCCACTGGTGGAAATAAGGCAGGTGAGCAAGAGCCGCCAAGTGAGACTCAACGAACATGTGATGCTGACGCTGCAGTTGAGGCTGAAATTGCCTCGGTTTTTAATGTTTTCACTTTTGCAGATACCAGCTCACCAATTCAAGAAGCTGTGGAAGACAATAAAAGTGATAGTGATGATGGAATAAACTACTCTCCAAATTCGGATACTCCTTAAAGGGAGGTTGAAGAACCAGCTCAAGATCATGTTGTCACTCCTCCTACCCTATGCAGTCAATATCGCCGATATATCACCGATATATCAGTGATATATCGGTTATTGGTTCCTTGGCGATATATGTGACATCTGACCCGATCCGACCCGACCCAGGTACCCGTTTCTCTGACCCGATCTCTTTCTTTTATTATTTAATATTTATACTTATATTTTACTTTTAATAATAATAATATACTTTTCCTTCCCGCCTCTTTCTCTCTCTTTCTTTCCGCCGTCCCGTCCCTCTCCTTCTCTCTTTCCGCCTTTTTTTCCCTTTTGTCGCCGTCCCGCCCTTAAGCCTTGTTTCCCTCTTTTTCTTCTAACTCTTTGCTTGTCCTTTGTTCCTTCCCGCCTAAGGTTGTCTGCGCAGCTCCACGCGCCAGACTCCTTACATGGAAGCCTGCGTGAAGACATCTTGTTCCTGCGATGCGTGAAGAGAACTCTTCTCGCAGCGCGCTATGAATGTTCTTCCCGCGATGCGCTTAGAATTCTAGGTTCTTCACGCAGCGCGCTAAGGATTTGTGATCCTTCCCGCAGCGCGCTAAGGATTTGTGATCCTTCCCGCAGCGCGCTAAGGATTTGTGATCCTTCCCGCAGTGCGCTAAGGATTTGTGATTCTTCCCGCAGCACGCTAAGGTTTGTTGTGCCAGCCTTCGCGCTCGCGCACTCAGCCTTCTCGCGCTTGACCCTTTAGTCTAGTCTTCTGTTTTATCCAGCCTGTATGCTTTTGTGTTGTCTTATCTTCTGAGCTGTTGACCTAACCTATCTAATGTCTGAATAGTTACTTTCGGCGCAGCATGCGTACCAACCCCATTGGTTGGTAGAAAAAGTGACTGACATTATCTTTTGAGATCTGCTTTTCCATGCTTTAACCAGTAACTTTATCTGTCCTCTCCCATGCCTTTTTCTGAATCCTGTCAGCCTTTTTCTCTTTTTCCTTGCTGCCATATCTTTTGATATCTTGCTTTTGGAATCTTTTACTGTTGATATCTTTTCTTTACTTTTGGAGATCTTTTCTAGGGTTTATGTCCCCTTGGATTTGCCTATAAATAATAGTAGTATTTTCTTAACACTTCACACACTACACTTATTATCTCTTCCTCCCTTTTTGCTCTCTGCCGTTGTCCTCCTGCCGCCCCCCTCTCTGCCTCCGTCTTCCTCCTTGTTCTTCCTGCTTTTCCGGTAATATATATTATATATAATAGTTTACTTATTAATTATGCTAACTTATAATCAAGACTTAAAACCAATCGTTAAAACAATAATCTTTAATTATAGGTTAACTTTGCTGGTTTAAGAGTTGATTCTTGCATATCTATCATCGCATCTTTATCAAGTGAGTTATCTCGTATCTAATCCCTTTTTATTTTAAATGCTTTGGGATGTTCATGTGTTCATACAAACTTAGAGTCTTAAACTTGTTTATGAACTTTAGTCGCGCAGTATCCCATGTGTTGAGGACGTTTACTTGGCTGTTTATTTGTATGTGTATCATTAACCGCTTTGTTCGGCCTATTCCGAAGTTTTCATGGTACCATTAGATGAACACGGGAGACCTATCGTTTACGGTTTTCTTTGTTTACACTTGCACAGATGTTTTCTCGTTTTTGTGCTCAATTGGGAGCACGGATTGAACTATGAACTATGAGCTATGATCTATCTAGGCTTGATCACAATCTGATTGCACCCTTGTTAAACACCAGACATACACGTGTTGCGCGCAGATTTATGGCTATCTATGTATTGTATTAAACTTGATTTCTCACCAACACGCAAGTGTTTGACGTTTATTTTAACACATGTTCAGGTTTGCAGTAGCTGTTTTGGAGCTTGTGGACACGTAGGACGTTTTTACTTTTGGACCTAGAATTAAAATGTATCAAGACAAGTTAATGTTGTTTGAATGTTATAATTTATAATATATTGATTTATGTTTGATTTATGTTCTTTATTTTCCCGCTGCGCGTGCGCGATAAAATGTGTATTAATAAATATTGACACCAATAGTGTCGCGAGTAATGAAGCAATATGTGGCGCCCCGATGTATAATCCGCCTTTGGTCGGGGTGTTACAGATTGGTATCAGAGCTCGTTGACTTTAGGATAGGTGGTTAGACGTAACGGCCTAGAATACCTAAGAGTCCCTTCTCGCGCATGAGAGAAATCTCATGTTTGCACGCTTATTGTTAATTACTCGTTATTTATGAATATGCTCGCACTTGCGCAGTATATGATTTTATGTTTTATTCCGCGATATTTCGATTTTTGTGAATTTCGATTTTTATTGATTTTACTTACATATTCGTTTGTTGGGATTGAAAATCCGAAAAGTCATGGTGATACATGAATAGTTGATTTTCAATTTCCATTTACGATTATGTTCTGAGGTTGGAGACTTGAAAAGTCATGGTGATACATGAATTGTCAACCTCCAATACTCATTTTCTTGTATGTTTTATATTGAAGATTGAAAAGTCATGGTGATACATGAATCGTCAATCTCCAATACTCGTTTGCTCGTATATTTTAAATTGGGAATTCGGAAAGTCATGGTGATACATGAATTGTCGATTCTTGATTCGAATTTGTTACCTTTATTAAGTCTGCATTTAGGGTCATTTATTTTACTTTAACTTTTGACAGTAACTGACTCCGTGAAACCAAGCTTTTCGAGGTTATACTTTGCGTTAAAACCAAGATATTAACTAAAATTAAAATTTTTATAGAATGCCTCTGCTATCTCGCCGATTTCAGAGAAGAGAAGCCTCGCGCATGCGTAGACAGCAACGTTCCCAGGAAATGGCCGTCGCAATAGCCCAAGCTTTGAGCCAAAACAATACCAACACCTCGAGTTATAACATTAAGTCCTTTAACGCGGGTAACCCTCCAAAGTTCACAGGTCTTGAAGGAGCCACCGTGATGCTCCAGTGGCTTGAGAAAATAGAAAACACTTTCCTTCACACCCAATGCCCCTCAGACAGACGAACCCTATATGCTTCCAGTGTCCTGGAATCCAGAGCGCTTACATGGTGGAATGGAGTAGCTCATGCGCGTGGCGCAGAGGCTGCTTCTAGCATGACATGGGAGGAATTCAAGGAAATTCTTACGCGAGAATTCTGCCCTCCCAACGAAATTAAGCGCCTGGAGGAGGAATTTTGGAATCTTAAGCAATACAGCGGTGAAGCGCGCGAGTACGCGACGCGCTTCCATGAACTAAGCCTGCTGGTCCCTCACCTTGTTACCCCTTCCCGCCGAGCCATAGAGAAATTCCTTGGGGGTCTCCCCATGGAAATTCAAGATTCTGTATGGGCCAGAAACCCAGCAACCCTCTCTGACGCCATCGAGTTGGCCGCTGTGCTCAGCGACAACCATGTCAGAGCAGGAACCCTGTTCCTGCGGGGAACAGAAAAGACCAAACTCACCAAGACTGTCCCTGAACCAACAGAAACCAAACCTGAACCCTATAACCGTAACAACCTCAAGCGCAGGCGCAAAGCCTATGCGCTTACCAACCCGCCCATTGTCCAACAACCCATTTATCAACCTCCAGTTTACACGCCTAACCCACTGTCAGCCTACCCAACTCCCCCTGTAGTTCACAACTATGCCTTAACCAATCCAGCACTCCCTGCCCCGCCACCTAAGAAACCTTACACAGGAACCCAACCCTTTTGCCCAACCTGTAGACTTCACCACCCAACTCAGACCCCGTGTCGACAATGTAACCGATGTGGCCGCGTTGGTCACACTGCTGAGAACTGTAGAGTCCCTCCCGCCAACCCAATTGCGCCAACACCACCAGTCTACCCGCAGAACCCACAATCAATCTACCAAAACCCACGACCCAGATCGTGCTTTAACTGCGGTGATCCCAGTCATTTCCGGAACGCGTGCCCAAGACTACAAGTTCAGATTACACAAGCGAATCCGGTGAACCAAATTTCGAACCAAGTGGCGCGCGGACGAGCTTTTAATATAACCGCGCACCAAGCGCAAGCGAATAATGACGTAGTTAATGGTACATTTTTGCTTAACGGATTTTATGCTTCTATACTTTTTGATACTGGCGCCGATCGAAGTTTTATTTCTCGCGCCTTCGAACAGAAGCTTGCGCGACCGCGCGATGACTTAAAAGAAGATTTTTCAGTTGAATTGGCTAATGGTGAAACTGTTTTAATAAACTCAGTGATTAAAGATTGCACGCTTAACCTTAACGAAAACGATTTTCTGATCGACCTCATCCCCATGCCTCTTGGAAGCTTTGATGTTATCATTGGTATGGACTGGCTCTCGAAGAATCGCGCCGAAGTTATTTGCGCCAAGAAATTGATTCGCATACCTCGAGAAAATGGTGATCTTCATATTTACGGCGAAAAACCCTCCAGTGGTCTTAAACTTATGTCTTGCGCCGAAGCCCAAAGACTCATGCGGAAGAAGTGTATTGCATTCTTAGCCCATGTGGTTAAACCTGCTGAAGAGAAGAAGCTTCGCGATATCCCTGTTGTGCGTGATTTCCCTGAAGTTTTTCCTGATGATCTTCCTGGTATCCCTCCCGCTCGTGAAGTCGAGTTTCGTATTGATCTTGTCCCTGGTGCTTCCCCCGTAGCTAAATCTCCTTACCGTCTTGCGCCCGCTGAGATGCAAGAATTGGCAAGCCAACTTCAAGAGTTGACTGCTAAAGGATTCATTCGCCCTAGCACTTCGCCCTGGGGTGCTCCGGTGTTGTTCGTTAAAAAGAAAGATGGATCGTTTCGCATGTGTATTGATTACCGCGAGTTGAACAAACTCACCATTAAAAACCGGTATCCCTTACCGCGTATTGACGACCTCTTTGATCAACTCCAAGGTGCCTCTTGTTTCTCGAAGATTGATCTCCGCTCTGGCTATCACCAGTTGCGCATCCGCGATGAAGATGTTCCGAAGACTGCTTTTCGAACTCGTTATGGCCATTTTGAATTCTTGGTCATGTCCTTCGGTCTAACCAACGCACCCGCCGTTTTCATGGATCTAATGAATCGGGTGTGTAGGCCTTTCTTGGATAAATTCGTGATCGTGTTTATCGATGATGTTCTGGTGTATTCTAAGACCAAGGCCGAGCATGAGCAACATCTCCGATTGGTATTGCAAAAGCTTAGAGCTGAGCAACTCTATGCTAAGCTTTCCAAGTGTGAATTCTGGTCTGATGAAGTACAGTTTCTTGGTCATGTTGTAAACAAGATGGGTATTCATGTCGACCCATCCAAGATTGAAGCAATCAAGAACTGGATTACGCCATCCTCTCCTTCCGAGATCCGTTCCTTTCTGGGCTTAGCTGGTTATTACCGGCGATTTATTTCGAACTTCTCAAAGATCGCTTTGCCTTTAACAGCTCTAACGCACAAAGGTAAACCATATATTTGGGGCTCGAAGCAAGAAAAAGCCTTTCTAACGCTCAAGCGTTTGTTGTGTGAAGCTCCTGTTCTTGCGCTACCTGAGGGTAATGATGATTTTGTCGTGTATTGCGATGCATCCAACCAAGGTCTCGGTTGTGTTCTTATGCAACGAGGCAAGGTTATCGCTTACGCATCAAGGCAACTTAAGGTTCATGAAAAGAATTATACAACTCACGACCTCGAACTTGGTGCAGTTGTTTTTGCCTTGAAGATCTGGAGACACTACCTTTATGGTACTAGGTGCATCCTCTACACTGACCATAAAAGCCTTCAGCATATCTTTGATCAAAAGGAACTCAACATGAGGCAACGCCGATGGAACGAACTCATCAGCGATTACGATTGTGAGATCCGGTATCATCCTGGTAAGGCTAATGTGGTAGCCGATGCGCTCAGCCGAAAACCCTGCCAGCTTAACTGTATCTTGCCGCGCACCCAGCTTCACTTCGCGCCGATTCAAAGCAACCTTGAATCGCGTATTCGTGACGCGCAGCGCGCATCCATCAGTAACGGTAACCTTCGCGCCGAGTTAGCGTGTGGCGCGGAAGCACTCTTTGTCCCTAATCTGGGTGGAATTCTTTGCTATCTTAATCGCATCTGGATTCCCTTTGATGAGAATCTTCGCGCTGATATCCTGAGTGAAGCGCACAAATCTCGGTATTCTATTCATCCTGGCGCTGATAAGATGTACAAGGATTTGCGCATAACTTATTGGTGGCCCGGTATGAAAAAGGATATTGCTGTGTTCGTAGCTAAATGCCTGACTTGTTCTAAAGTGAAAGCTGAACACCAACGCCCATCTGGTTTGCTCGAACAACCAGAAATTCCTACGTGGAAATGGGAATGTGTAGCAATGGACTTTATTACCAAGTTACCTTTGACAGCAAGCAAACATGATAGCATTTGGGTAATAGTGGATCGTTTGACTAAGTCTGCTCACTTTCTGCCCATTCGTGAAAACTACCGTGTTGAGCAACTCGCGCAGCTTTATGTCAAGGAAATCGTCTGCCGCCATGGTACTCCTTTGAGCATCATATCCGATCGCGATGGCCGTTTTATATCTCGCTTTTGGAAATCTCTCCAATCTGCGCTAGGAACTCGCTTGGACATGAGTACGGCATATCATCCTCAGACTGACGGTCAGTCTGAGCGAACTATCCAAACTCTTGAGGATATGCTCCGATCTTGTGTTCTTGATTTTGGAGGTAATTGGGATTCACACCTGCCTTTGATCGAGTTCTCTTATAACAACAGCTATCATTCCAGTATCGGTATGGCCCCATTTGAAGCACTTTACGGTCGTAAGTGCCGCTCCCCGATCTGTTGGAGCGAAGTGGGTGAAACTCAAATCACAGGACCCGAACTTGTTCAAGAGACAACCGATAAAATCGCCAAGATCCGTGATCATCTGCTGACTGCCAGAAGCCGACAGAAGAGTTACGCAGATCGCAGGCGAAAGCCTCTCGAATTTCAAGTTGGTGATCTTGTTCTCCTCAAAGTGTCGCCCTGGAAAGGTGTTGTCCGCTTTGGGAAGAAAGGTAAGCTTGCTCCTCGATATGTTGGTCCATTCAAGATTCTCGCGCGTGTGGGAAAAGTTGCCTACAGACTTGACCTGCCGCCCGCGCTCAGTAATGTGCATCCAACGTTCCATGTATCCAATCTCAAGAAGTGTTTAGCTGACGAGAACCTTCGCATTCCACTTGATGAAGTTCAAGTTGATGAAACTATGCATTTCGTTGAGAAGCCTGTTGAGATTATGGATCGCGAGGTTAGGCAAACCAAGCGCAGTCGTATCCCTATCGTGAAAGTTCGCTGGGAGTCCAAGCGCGGAGCCGAGTTTACATGGGAAAGGGAAGATCAAATGAAGATCAAGTACCCGCACCTGTTCTCTGCGCAACCTACTTCGAGATAAATTTCGGGACGAAATTTCTTAAAGTAGGGGAGACTGTGACATCTGACCCGATCCGACCCGACCCAGGTACCCGTTTCTCTGACCCGATCTCTTTCTTTTATTATTTAATATTTATACTTATATTTTACTTTTAATAATAATAATATACTTTTCCTTCCCGCCTCTTTCTCTCTCTTTCTTTCCGCCGTCCCGTCCCTCTCCTTCTCTCTTTCCGCCTTTTTTTCCCTTTTGTCGCCGTCCCGCCCTTAAGCCTTGTTTCCCTCTTTTTCTTCTAACTCTTTGCTTGTCCTTTGTTCCTTCCCGCCTAAGGTTGTCTGCGCAGCTCCACGAGCCAGACTCCTTACATGGAAGCCTGCGTGAAGACATCTTGTTCCTGCGATGCGTGAAGAGAACTCTTCTCGCAGCGCGCTATGAATGTTCTTCCCGCGATGCGCTTAGAATTCTAGGTTCTTCACGCAGCGCGCTAAGGATTTGTGATCCTTCCCGCAGCGCGCTAAGGATTTGTGATCCTTCCCGCAGCGCGCTAAGGATTTGTGATCCTTCCCGCAGTGCGCTAAGGATTTGTGATTCTTCCCGCAGCACGCTAAGGTTTGTTGTGCCAGCCTTCGCGCTCGCGCACTCAGCCTTCTCGCGCTTGACCCTTTAGTCTAGTCTTCTGTTTTATCCAGCCTGTATGCTTTTGTGTTGTCTTATCTTCTGAGCTGTTGACCTAACCTATCTAATGTCTGAATAGTTACTTTCGGCGCAGCATGCGTACCAACCCCATTGGTTGGTAGAAAAAGTGACTGACATTATCTTTTGAGATCTGCTTTTCCATGCTTTAACCAGTAACTTTATCTGTCCTCTCCCATGCCTTTTTCTGAATCCTGTCAGCCTTTTTCTCTTTTTCCTTGCTGCCATATCTTTTGATATCTTGCTTTTGGAATCTTTTACTGTTGATATCTTTTCTTTACTTTTGGAGATCTTTTCTAGGGTTTATGTCCCCTTGGATTTGCCTATAAATAATAGTAGTATTTTCTTAACACTTCACACACTACACTTATTATCTCTTCCTCCCTTTTTGCTCTCTGCCGTTGTCCTCCTGCCGCCCCCCTCTCTGCCTCCGTCTTCCTCCTTGTTCTTCCTGCTTTTCCGGTAATATATATTATATATAATAGTTTACTTATTAATTATGCTAACTTATAATCAAGACTTAAAACCAATCGTTAAAACAATAATCTTTAATTATAGGTTAACTTTGCTGGTTTAAGAGTTGATTCTTGCATATCTATCATCGCATCTTTATCAAGTGAGTTATCTCGTATCTAATCCCTTTTTATTTTAAATGCTTTGGGATGTTCATGTGTTCATACAAACTTAGAGTCTTAAACTTGTTTATGAACTTTAGTCGCGCAGTATCCCATGTGTTGAGGACGTTTACTTGGCTGTTTATTTGTATGTGTATCATTAACCGCTTTGTTCGGCCTATTCCGAAGTTTTCATGGTACCATTAGATGAACACGGGAGACCTATCGTTTACGGTTTTCTTTGTTTACACTTGCACAGATGTTTTCTCGTTTTTGTGCTCAATTGGGAGCACGGATTGAACTATGAACTATGAGCTATGATCTATCTAGGCTTGATCACAATCTGATTGCACCCTTGTTAAACACCAGACATACACGTGTTGCGCGCAGATTTATGGCTATCTATGTATTGTATTAAACTTGATTTCTCACCAACACGCAAGTGTTTGACGTTTATTTTAACACATGTTCAGGTTTGCAGTAGCTGTTTTGGAGCTTGTGGACACGTAGGACGTTTTTACTTTTGGACCTAGAATTAAAATGTATCAAGACAAGTTAATGTTGTTTGAATGTTATAATTTATAATATATTGATTTATGTTTGATTTATGTTCTTTATTTTCCCCGCTGCGCGTGCGCGATAAAATGTGTATTAATAAATATTGACACCAATAGTGTCGCGAGTAATGAAGCAATATGTGGCGCCCCGATGTATAATCCGCCTTTGGTCGGGGTGTTACAATATAAAATAAAAATATCAGTTCAGAATATCAGTACCGATAATATCGACCGATAGTGGACCGATATATCTCCGGTATTCCTGATATTAGTGTTTTAAGTCTTAATTATCAACTTTTAGTGTTCAATCTTAGTGTTTTAAGTCTTACTCAGTTCTAACTTGCTACGATTGTTAGGGTTTTGCAATTTGCAAAACGTTAATTTGTTAATGGTAGGAGACGATACTCAATTATAAGTGTTAAATTGCTATATATATATGAATTTTTCATGATATTAATTTTACCGATATCCCACCAGCATCTCACTACGATAACCGATATCTCATATATCGGTCCTTGACTGATATCCGATATTTTTTTCCGCATTAACTGCTTAGCTCCTACTAAGACTGCTTCAAAGGACACAAAGAAATGCATCAAGTACTATAGTGTGAGCAAGATGGCAAGCTTAAGATGGAGGTCGAAGCCGTATCATTGTGTCTCTCCCATCCTCTACGCACGATGGCACAAAGATAGCACAAGTTGGGCTATCCAATGTGCTAATGGCGACCTGACATATCTCACTTACGGAGATATGCACATTTTGTACTTGTTCGACATGAACTACTTTATGAGGGAAGTAGGTGGAGGCGCAGAGGAAAGCACTGTGGAGGGTTGGTTCAAGCGATTTCTGAAGCACGAGTGGAAGGACGACTACCCAAACTTTCCGTTGAATCCGGGTAGATCATTCAAGTCTAGAGAAGTCAATTCAGTAACCGAAAGAAGAAGAAGGGGTTGAGATACAAGATTCCCGAGAATCACGGAGAACCAATTATGCATGGCATGCGCTTTGGTGACGATCTTCTTTATGACTTTGTCTTGTGGGAATTTGATAACGAAAAGGGCGAGGTGATCATTCATTGTGACAGCATGCATCACCTCCGCTTTTTCGATGAGCACGAGCTGGTTTCTGCAATGCTGACTTACTCAAGCTTTACGAGTCACCCTTGTGCACTGTTGAAGACCATCGTCGCCATTGCACGAATGAGATCATTAAGAAGTTTAACAAGTTTGTACGCCTTCTTGTTAAACTTCAACCATTTGATCAAGGCGATGTGTTTGAATGCGAGTCCGACTGAAGACACGAGCTAACGGATTAAATATTAAAGACTAGAGGGAGATTGTAAGGCCCATTTTTCTATTAGTCTTTTGTGTTTACTTGTGCGTTAACATTTACATTAGTTAGCTAGTCGGTTTATTTCTCTTTGTATGTTTGGGCCCGAGACCTTGTAAACAAAAGCCCATTGGGCCGTATTAATGTTAGAATGGTGCATGAGAACATACACTATAAATAGTGTATGTCTCTCATGCAAACACAACCTTTTGCAAATACAAAACCTTATCCTTATCTACAAACTCTCTCCCTCTCTATCATCTCTTCCCTCACAGTCAATAAACAAACCAAACAAGATCCGAGATCTCGGTTCCTCACTAGTGATTTCCGCTAGCTAGTGTTGAGATTGATCCAAGTAGACTAGTTGTTGTGTTGTTTGATCCGTCCATAGGACCTACAAATGTTGTGTCTTGTAACAATGTTATTTGTTCAATCATGCAAGTTCGTGTTTACGGTTCAATACCTTGTTCCTTCTTGTTACATTCTTGATGGTTGATTGAATCGTGATCTTCTAGGTCCTATGATCAAGATCATGTATTCAATCTTCATTCAAGAACTTCAGTGCCAATATCATGATCGGTTCGTTGTGAGTCTTGAACATCAAACAAACTTGGTGTTGGTAAGAAACAAATTCATAAGAGAAGAAGAGGATGGCTGCATAATTTAGTTTTCATTCACTTTTCTATCAGAATGAACCAGGTTAACGCTTATACATGATTCAAAATGAGAATTTCTAAGACCATGTTTAAATTTGTTGTGAACAATGATGATGCGTTAGGAGAAGACATAATTGAATCTTAAATTGATATGGATAGTTGTTACAAGAAGATGGAACTGAAACATGGTAACGTTCGATCTCTACCTTCAACTGATACCAATATAGAGGAAACTAAGTTGAATATTGATGACAGTTGGGTGATATCAAGTTGTTGGAGTAAAAATGATTTCACTTGGAGTTGGGGAAATATTTTTTCTAAGATGAGAAAGAATTTGTTTTGAGTTGTAAAGCTCTACAATATCAGGGCGTGTGAAAATTTCGAGGTTGTTGAATCAATACTAACCATTTGGTGTATAAGATGTAAGTTACATAAACAATATTACAAATGGTAACTGCATGCATGTAAACGTAAACATAGTGGCTCTTTTGAAATCACAAAGTATACCGGTCCACATACTTGTCTATGTCATAAGAGTATTCAAGACTCAAGACCATCCAAACCTAGATGCAAGCTTGATCACTTAAGAAGTCCAATAGATTATACAACAACAACCTTCTATTAGTATTATTACTTGAGCCAAAGTAAATGATAAGTTGGGCTATACTCCTTTATAGAAGTATGCTTAGACATGACATGAAAACAGAAAGCAATTAATTAGGTCTTTGGAAATTGGGATAAATATATTGTTTACCTCAAATTTTAGATGCACTATGAATGTTTAAATGATGGAAATGCGTTTTGGGGTAGACCGGTACAGATCATGTAAAATTCATCCATGTGTTTTGTGCATTTGAACCTTCTATCAAGACCTTTAAGCGTTGTCGACATGTGAGTAGGATTTATATTTCTTGTAATTTCCTTTTTGTATTTAACATGGCTTGATTATAAAAAGGGAGTTATAAGTTACATTTTTATGAAAAATAATCCATAATAAATTGATTGAAGACAAAATAAGAACAGATATTAAAAATAAATTTAAAAAAAAAATACTTATATAAATAAATATCTTTCAAATTGCTTATTTTAAAATATATTTTAGTTTAGATTTCATCTTTCTTTTTGTTTTATGCCGTCTAAATAATGTCATTCTGGTGGGTCAGTGCACTCCATATTTCCATAGCCATACGATTTATTATCCTATTTAAATAAAATTATTGACTCATTCAAATGGATTTTTCTCTTGAAATAGACCCATCAGTCGAAAAGTTGAAAACAAAAGTCATGGGTTTATATTAAAGCATTGAACCGGCTGGTTTTTTAACAGACGAAGAAGCTACGCTACAGCTGGTCCGAATGATTGGTGAACTCTCGTCTTTTTTTTCTTTTTTATTTTAATATTTTATCAAATACTGTTTTTATTTTTCTGTTTGAACAGCAATATTTAAATCTAGTGAATATACATGTCTAGATTTTATTTGATAATAAATTTTATATTATATACGATAAATAGAACGCGGTTAGAAATATTCCAAACCAATGGAATATCTAGTATGCATGTCACTTTCTATAGTACAACTCATAACGCACAATGTATACGTAAATATTCTAAGGCGAAGACCCAAAGACTAAGTCTACTCTTGAAGCAAGCAGACAATTTGAACACTATGCTCTCATGATTTATATACACACCACTCCAGTAATTAATACTTCTCTCCAATTATTCAACCGATCACACCACTGTTCAACCACCATGTTAGCCTTCTTTTGGGTGGTACTCCTCTTAACATCCACCACCACCACTACTGCACAATCATATAGCGCCACCGACCGCTTCTTCATCGACTGCGGCTCATCCTCCTCAGCCACCACTTCTGACCCGAGATGGGACAGTGATCAGAATTCCAAATTTGTGGCTTCAAACATCACCACTTCATTTCCTTCCACCCCATTCCAACCAGATCCTTCAGTATCCGGAACCCGACCTTATTCTACTGCCCGGATATTTAACGCTTCTTCGTTCACTTACTCGTTTACGGTCTCCCAAGGCCCCAAATTCCTCCGCCTCTATTTCTATCCTGCCACATACTCCAACCTCAAACCAGAACAGTCTTTCTTCTCGGTCACATCCAATGGCTTCTCTCTTTTAACTAACTTCAGCGCTTTCCTAACCGCCTCCTATCTGGCAAACAGCCGCTTACACGCAGGAGTCAACGGACCCCAAGTTCCAAACTTTGTCAAAGAATTCATTGTCTATGTAACAGATGCACAAATCCTTGATGTTACCTTTACGCCCTCACCCAACTCATATGCCTTCATCAACGGTATTGAAATCGTATCAATGCCGGAAGATCTGTATTACAACTCTAAGAACCTGAAACCTGTTGGTATGACTACAGCACCTGATGTTACCAATGACCAGGCGCTTGAGAATATTTACAGGTTAAACGTGGGTGGGGGATATATATCAGGTACTCAAGATACCGGTATGTACCGGTCATGGGACCAAGATAATAGCTACATATACGGAGGAGCAATTGGGAATACACCTACTTATGATAAGCCGAAGCCGATTATATATACCACGCAGACACCAAATTATACTGCTCCTGAGTTAGTTTACCGAACTCAAAGGAGTATGGGTAATATGTCTTACACATACAATCTGACTTGGAGACTACCCGTTGATTCTGGGTATTTTTACAAGCTCAGGCTCCATTTTTGCAACATTATACCACAATACACAAAAATGCGTCAGGTGCTTTTCATGGTCTTCATTAATAATCAAACTGCTGACGAAGAAATTGACCTATTCCAGTTAACACAAGGTAGCGGTTATCCAACATTCAAGGACTACGTTGTGTTTGTCGATGACCCTGATCGCAGCAGAGGCAAACAAAACTTGTGGCTCGCGATGCATTCTAGTCCCAATTATGAATTATATGAAGATGCTTTTCTAAATGGTTTGGAAGCCTTCAAGCTAAGCACGAGCAGAAGTCTTGCTAGCCCAAACCCAGAGCTTAGTTCTACAACCCCACCAACCGGGCAGACAACTACTGGAAAAAGAAACAAGAAGAAAACTCCATATGCCGTGATAATTGGAAGTATTGGAGGAGCATTAGTCTTGTTGTCTATCTTAGTCCTCATAGTTTTCCACCAACGAAGGCGAGTCAAACACTATGCTCCAGCCACTGATGACAGGTCATCATACGGCCCAGCATATAGTGAATCGAAGTCTTCACATTCGACACTTCCATCTGACAGATGTCGTCGCTTCTTACTTACAGACGTGAAAGCAGCTACAAATGAGTTTAATGATGAGTTTGTCATAGGAAATGGAGGGTTCGGTAAGGTGTACAAAGGGTATATAGACAACGCTTCAACCACTGTTGCAATCAAACGACTCAATGAATCATCTAGTCAAGGTTTTCAAGAGTTCCATACGGAAATAGGGTTGCTGTCTAAATTACGCCATGTCCAATTAGTGTCCCTGATTGGATACTGTGAAGATGAGCGGGAGATGATATTAGTTTATGATTACATGGCTAACGGGACTCTACGGGAGCATCTTTACAAGACAAACAAGCCTCCTCTGCCATGGAAAAGACGTCTCCAAATTTGCATCGGGGCAGCAAAAGGGTTGCATTATCTCCACACGGGAGCAAAGCGTGCAATTATACATCGGGATGTCAAGTCCACAAATATCTTACTGGATGAAAATTGGGTTGCTAAGGTGTCTGATTTTGGTTTGTCAAAGCTAGGCCCTAGTGACCAAGCACAAAACCATGTCAGCACAGTGGTGAAGGGTAGTATTGGGTATGTGGATCCCCAATATTACCGAAGCCAACAACTCACAGACAAATCTGATGTGTACTCATTTGGAGTTGTTCTACTTGAGGTGCTATGTGCACGACCTGTTATGATTCCCGGGCTGCCCAAAGAACAAGTGAGTTTGGCAGAGTGGGGGAAATATTGTTATCGGAAGGGGACTTTAAACAAAATAATTGATCCAAAAATAAGGAGTGCGATTGCACCTGAGTGTTTAAAGCAGTTTGGAGTGGTGGCGGTTAGTTGCTTGAAAGAGCAAGGTAGTGAAAGGCCAGCCATGGATGAAGTAGTTTGGGGGCTAGAGTTTGCATTGGAATTACAAGAAGCTGCTGAGAAAACGGTTGTTGAACCCGTGCCTGAAAATCAAGAACTTCCAATTTTGTCACAAGGAGAGACAACAACAGACGAGGATGTGTTCACGGGATCAAGCGCGATAAGAAACGGCACTTCTTCGATCAGTAGCAGCGATGAAGGGTTCAAGTCAGAAACAGTTTTCTCTGAGATTCTGAAGCCATCTGGAAGATGATATGAAAGTTGGGATTTTAGAGCCAACCCTGCAAACAATCAATGCACTGTTAGATATATTATTGGTGGTTAAATTTTGGTTTTGGTTGATGCATTAGTAGAACAGTGATTAAGTCATTAAACTGTATGTATTTTGCATTAGTCCTTCGCTTCCAATATTGAGGTTTAATAGCTATACTGTAATGAATAAACTTATACAATTATTACGCTGTTCATGCTATGTATCCCTAAATGCTTATTTGTTTCCTAGTAATTAAGGTTTTATCTGCTCGGAATACAACTGATTGTTGTCAAGTGACTAAGTGAAATATTCATACTAGGATTCTAATCTACAAAACACTTGTGATTTGCAAAAGAGTAAATTACACTTACATTGTTATTGACGAGTATGTCAAGTCCGTCATGAACTACCTCCTTCATGAAGTTTAAGATATAATATCTGCACTCTATACTTCCCAGTTGAGTTGGATCCTACAGAATAACATATTCAAAGTTACATATTATGATTAAATGATAATACAAGTTTGTTTTTGTGTGTGTTAAACTGAAGGCAGCCTAATAACTGAAAACATCATCTCATAATTCACTAATCAAGTTAACTATTATGACTTCAAGTTGAAATAATCACACTTTAGTCACACATGTATGAAACAGATTTTTACAAAGTTGAAAAGAAATACTTTTATTTTAGTCATATTCTTTTATTTGCGTCCAATTCAGCGTGAGCAGATCATATTAGCGCGCGCGTGCAGATCAGTAGCGTGCAGTTAAAATCAGAATCTGAATAACGCGTAGATCAGGATAACGCGCCCAGATCATAACAGCCCAGATCATAACAGCCCGCATATCAGAATAACGCGCAGATCATCAGATCAGCGCATAGATAAGAACAGCCCGCGTGCATATCAGAATAATTTGCCTCAGACGCGGATTAAAATCGATAGGCCTTAAGGAATCCAGATAATAACAAGTAGTAGTTTTAATGTCTAACACGGCCAACACCCAGTGGTTTCCACAAAATTCAAAAACCAAATAAAGTCAAACAACTTAGTTCTATTTTATCTACGAACAAGAATTAATTTATCTTGGCTCATATACCTAAACATACAACTACAAAATTAATTTATCACCTATTATTCACGATATGGAATCTGTCCATTTTTGTTTTCAACTTTGTCACCTATTAATTTATCTACTTTTTATCAACTTCTTTGCAATTAATATAGTGTTGCAGGATCAATATATCAATTCTAGTTCATTATTACTGTTAGCTGCAATATGATCAAGCTTATAGCAACCCACTTTTGTTAAAGAAATAAATAAGAAAACCAATTTCAGCTAAAGGAATGTACAAGACTACCAAAATCAACATAAGTCAAAATGTGCAACCATTACGTCTCAAAACACATTCATACCAAACAAACTACCCAGCCCCTACTTGAACATCCCCAATAACAGAAGCACTTGGGGACCACAAATGCATCCTTAGCTACCGAAGGGGCGTTATCATATACATTCATAAGAGTCCGATGCATGGAAACTGACAAAAAGAAAGATCGTTTCATATAAACTCTAACTGCAAAATAGTATTGAACAACCACTAGTAGAACTGTAATTGAATCAAACGAACATGAACACTTAATCGAACAAATACTTGTGTTCATGTTCATTTGTTTGGAAAATGAACATGTTCGTGTTTGTTTATGTTCGTTTGTATAAGTGAAAAAATGATAAGTAGTGAGTCCCTTGTTATTTAAATTCTTATATACTTTTGGGTTTTAATGTTACATTTTTTATTTTTTTATTTTTTTTCATACAAAATGGGACATTTCTTGGTCAAGTATAAAACTATCCACAAAGTTTTTGGTCAAGTATAAAATTATCCAAAAGTATATATTATTCAGCACAAATATATCAACTTCTGATCCATAATATGAGAAGTTATAATGCATTATAACAAAAGGTAAGTACCTTCTTTATCTTGTTTTCCTTGAAAGGCGTCCCAAAAAAAGAAGTAATCTAATTGTATCTACAAATCCTTTATAAGCAGCCCTAATTAAGCATAAATAAGAACATATTACTAGAATATTCCATTTAATTTTTTTAATTAATATTAGTATACCAGTGAAGAGGGGTCCTTCCATCATTATCTGATGCATCAAAGTCAGCATGATACTTGGCTACAATGTAATTTAAGAATGATGTTTGACCATACTGAGCTGCAACATGAACTGCCTGCAGATAACCCCACAACTATAAGCTTTTACAACTAGACTATTAACTTCAAAATTCACAATTAGCGGTGCAAACGAGTCGAGCCACTAGCAAGCTACACGAGATTGAATCGATAAACAGCTCAAAATGAGCAGATCCTTATCGACCCTGAGCCTCAAATAAAGCTCGTTTAGTTATCGAGCCTTGTGTATATTTAGGGGGTGTTTGGGATTGCTTATTTTACCCTCCTTATGACTTAAAACTTTTCTAAAAAGTCATAAGGCTTTTAGCAAAAACTGAAACTTGTGAGCAGAATAAGTCATAAGTTACACTTTTGTAACTTATGACTTATGGCAATAAGTTAAATGTAACACTTTTGTAACTTATGACTTATGGCAATAAGTTAAATGTAACACTTTTGTAACTAATAACTTATGGTAATAAGGAATCCCAAACACCCCCCGTAAGCTTTAACTCATTTGGACTCGTACGTATTCATTTCACACTGCATAGCCAGCTTGAGCCGAGCTTAGGCTTGTTTAAGGTACTGCACACGAGGTCAAGCTGAGCTTAGACACGTTTAAGGTTTTTCTCAAAATAACTAAAAATATATAAAAATTAATTAATTAACAATAAACAATAGCAGAACTCATCATAAAAAAACGATTCACGAGCCAATGTCGAGCTTTATAAAAGAGCTCAAAACAAGCCAAGCTCTAGCTTGAGCTCTCGTAAGTCAAAACAACCTGAGCTCAGGCTCAACTCAACTCGTTTACACCCCTATTCCTAATCTACAGCTGATTTTGCACAAAGCTAAAATAATTTACCCTATAAGCATTCACATCAGCAGCCTCAACCCGAGCACCATTCTGCAACAACACCTCTGCAGCCGCAAGAGAACCCCAAGCCGCCGCCCAATGCAACGCGGTCTGCCCCACGTGATCAACAGCATGAACATCACCGCCATGCTATCAAAAAAAGCAGTTAAGATCTAAACACACAGATCTGACTATTAACTAATTTATAACATAATTAACCAACAAACATGCATACCTCAATAATATAGTGAACAACATCAGCAACGTTATTAAGAGCAGCCCATTGAAGTGGGTAATACCCATTACCATCCGGTTGATTGACAGAAACACCGTCTTGTTCAACGAATTTTATTAATTTGAGAAGATCGCCGTAAGCACAAGCACCAAATACGTCAACGATTACAACTTGTTACGGGTCTGTTCTTTGTCCGATATGTAGGAGGGTGGAGGTTCGGCCACTCCTGGAGCCGATTGCACAGAATGAAACCGATTGATCAGAGGCCGTGATGGGTATGACGGAGATGCCAACTGCGTGGTATGCTCTAACCAAACCATTGAAATGGTGGGGCTTTGTGACATGTTCTCTTATTTAATTTTTATTTCATGACAAATGTTTAATGACTCGTAAAAAAGAGAATCATGTATCTATAATTTTTTTTAATTTATGACTACTGCTTAATGACTTGCGAAAAAGTGAGTCATAAATCTTCTAATTTTTAGAAAACATTACTCTTTTTTTATAACACACACATTTGCGAGTCATAAATAGTCGCGAGTCATAGATTGTTATTCATTAAAAACTATTTTTCTAGTAGTGCTATCACCACCTAGAACTACCACACCCATAACATCACCCACATATCAATTCACTTCTCCAATTAGAGGCACATCATTTTGGACCTCTACCTTTACATCATCCATCCACTCACAACCCATCATACAAACCTTAGCAACCACAACCGAACCCATAAGCCTACTTCTAACCATCACAACATCCTTCCTGACCCAAACCTTAACCATGCTTATTCCAACCACTCCACATTCAACCATATCAACCACACCTCCCTCAACACTCAAAAGCCCTATCATATAAGCCACCCCTATCCCAGCAGTAAATCGAAGAAGTCCCTTGTGTTTCGAGATCCTATCCTCGATAGGATTAAGGCACTTCAGGAAGCAAACAAAAATCATGCTAAGAAAGAGCTTCTGTTGATCAAGTTCGTCAAAGATCAGCAAGCTATCAATGAGCAGGTAACAAGGTAGCGGGATGCTCTTGCTTCAAGAGTAGTTCAGTTGGAAGAAAGCCGGGATCTTGATAGAGTTCGGATTGAGAGTCAACAAAGTTTGATCGGGAATTTTCAAAAGAGAATAAGCAATTAACAAGAGTTAATCAATCAAAACTCTTTACGAAATGTTGAACAACATGATGAGATGGAACGGCTCCAATCAAGAGTTTCTCATCTTAAAACTGATTTTCCTTCATCCTCCAACTTTGCAAACAATCTGAGGAGGGAGTTAGATTCGACTCTTGATCAAGCATGAATGGAGTTTGAGAGGATGGGTTCAAGCGTTAGTTTGTTGGAGAGTGGGTCCAGTTCATCTAAGGACATGGACAGGTTTATGGGTGAAAGCGTTAGGTCGAGGACAAGAACTGAGCTGCTCGAATGAGAAATTGATGATCAACAAGACTTTAATGGTGGTCAAAACACGGTAAATGAGTCCCTCGTCAACCATTACCTTTATGTTTTGGAGGTAATGCGGATGACTGATCAAGACTTGGTGAATCTGAGGACTCACTTGATGAACACCTATAGTGGATTCCTAGAAAGCAATGAGTAAAAAACTGAGCCAAACAACAGAAGAAGGTATGCTCTTGCTAGACTCCTTGCTGATGCCGAAAGAATTAAGACTCAAGGCATAAATCATGGAGTCTTTCACAGTGCTCCACTAAAGAAGCCGGTGGAAGCGGCGTTGGTCTGAGTACAAGTTTTGAAGAGCCATTGATGGTTGTTGGAACCATCGTGAGTACTGAACTCGTTGCTACTACTGCCACCTCAACTAGGTAGGTCAATGCAATGACTTCCGCTCTTGTTGCAACTATATTGGTTGCACAAGTGAGTGCTCCTGCTCTACTGTGGTTGCTCTTGTTGCTGCTTCGGTGGATCCTGTTGATCAACAGCCGATGGCTCAAGGAGGTGATGGTGACGATGGTGATGGTGAAGATGATGATGAGTCTGATGATGATGACTCGGATGATGATGATGTGGAAAAAAGGATGATAAAAACAAGGATGATGATGATACGTATGATAGTTTTGATGAGCCGCGTGACAAGAGCTGTGATGATGATGATGACAGTGGTGGCAATGAAGCCACTGGTGGAAACAAGGCAGGTGAGCAAGAGCCGCCAAGTGAGACTCAACGAACATGTGATGCTGACGCTGCAGTTGAGGCTGAAATTGCCTCGGTTTTTAATGTTTTCTCTTTTGCAGATACCAGCTCACCAATTCAAGAAGCTGTGGAAGACAATAAAAGTGATAGTGATGATGGAATAAACTACTCTCCAAATTCGGATACTCCTTAAAGGGAGGTTGAAGAACCAGCTCAAGATCATGTTGTCACTCCTCCTACCCTATGCAGTCAATATCGCCGATATATCACCGATATATCAGTGATATATCGGTTATTGGTTCCTTGGCGATATAAAATAAAAATATCAGTTCAGAATATCAGTACCGATAATATCGACCGATAGTGGACCGATATATCTTCGGTATTCCTGATATTAGTGTTTTAAGTCTTAATTATCAACTTTTAGTGTTCAATCTTAGTGTTTTAAGTCTTACTCAGTTCTAACTTGCTACGATTGTTAGGGTTTTGCAATTTGCAAAACGTTAATTTGTTAATGGTAGGAGACTATACTCAATTATAAGTGTTAAATTGCTATATATATATATGAATTTTTCATGATATTAATTTTACCGATATCCCACCAGCATCTCACTACGATAACCGATATCTCATATATCGGTCCTTGACTGATATCCGATATTTTTTTCCGCATTAACTGCTTAGCTCCTACTAAGACTGCTTCAAAGGACACAAAGAAATGCATCAAGTACTATAGTGTGAGCAAGATGGCAAGCTTAAGATGGAGGTCGAAGCCGTATCATTGTGTCTCTCCCATCCTCTACGCACGATGGCACAAAGATAGCACAAGTTGGGCTATCCAATGTGCTAATGGCGACCTGACATATCTCACTTACGGAGATATGCACATTTTGTACTTGTTCGACATGAACTACTTTATGAGGGAAGTAGGTGGAGGCGCAGAGGAAAGCACTGTGGAGGGTTGGTTCAAGCGATTTCTGAAGCACGAGTGGAAGGACGACTACCCAAACTTTCCGTTGAATCCGGGTAGATCATTCAAGTCTAGAGAAGTCAATTCAGTAACCGAAAGAAGAAGAAGGGGTTGAGATACAAGATTCCCGAGAATCACGGAGAACCAATTATGCATGGCATGCGCTTTGGTGACGATCTTCTTTATGACTTTGTCTTGTGGGAATTTGATAACGAAAAGGGCGAGGTGATCATTCATTGTGACAGCATGCATCACCTCCGCTTTTTCGATGAGCACGAGCTGGTTTCTGCAATGCTGACTTACTCAAGCTTTACGAGTCACCCTTGTGCACTGTTGAAGACCATCGTCGCCATTGCACGAATGAGATCATTAAGAAGTTTAACAAGTTTGTACGCCTTCTTGTTAAACTTCAACCATTTGATCAAGGCGATGTGTTTGAATGCGAGTCCGACTGAAGACACGAGCTAACGGATTAAATATTAAAGACTAGAGGGAGATTGTAAGGCCCATTTTTCTATTAGTCTTTTGTGTTTACTTGTGCGTTAACATTTACATTAGTTAGCTAGTCGGTTTATTTCTCTTTGTATGTTTGGGCCCGAGACCTTGTAAACAAAAGCCCATTGGGCCGTATTAATGTTAGAATGGTGCATGAGAACATACACTATAAATAGTGTATGTCTCTCATGCAAACACAACCTTTTGCAAATACAAAACCTTATCCTTATCTACAAACTCTCTCCCTCTCTATCATCTCTTCCCTCACAGTCAATAAACAAACCAAACAAGATCCGAGATCTCGGTTCCTCACTAGTGATTTCGCTAGCTAGTGTTGAGATTGATCCAAGTAGACTAGTTGTTGTGTTGTTTGATCCGTCCATAGGACCTACAAATGTTGTGTCTTGTAACAATGTTATTTGTTCAATCATGCAAGTTCGTGTTTACGGTTCAATACCTTGTTCCTTCTTGTTACATTCTTGATGGTTGATTGAATCGTGATCTTCTAGGTCCTATGATCAAGATCATGTATTCAATCTTCATTCAAGAACTTCAGTGCCAATATCATGATCGGTTCGTTGTGAGTCTTGAACATCAAACAAACTTGGTGTTGGTAAGAAACAAATTCATAAGAGAAGAAGAGGATGGCTGCATAATTTAGTTGTCATTCACTTTTCTATCAGAATGAACCAGGTTAACGCTTATACATGATTCAAAATGAGAATTTCTAAGACCATGTTTAAATTTGTTGTGAACAATGATGATGCGTTAGGAGAAGACATAATTAAATCTTAAATTGATATGGATAGTTGTTACAAGAAGATGGAACTGAAACATGGTAACGTTCGATCTCTACCTTCAACTGATACCAATATAGAGGAAACTAAGTTGAATATTGATGACAGTTGGGTGATATCAAGTTGTTGGAGTAAAAATGATTTCACTTGGAGTTGGGGAAATATTTTTTCTAAGATGAGAAAGAATTTGTTTTGAGTTGTAAAGCTCTACAATATCAGGGCGTGTGAAAATTTCGAGGTTGTTGAATCAATACTAACCATTTGGTGTATAAGATGTAAGTTACATAAACAATATTACAAATGGTAACTGCATGCATGTAAACGTAAACATAGTGGCTCTTTTGAAATCACAAAGTATACCGGTCCACATACCTGTCTATGTCATAAGAGTAGTCAAGACTCAAGACCATCCAAACCTAGATGCAAGCTTGATCACTTAAGAAGTCCAATAGATTATACAACAACAACCTTCTATTAGTATTATTACTTGAGCCAAAGTAAATGATAAGTTGGGCTATACTCCTTTATAGAAGTATGCTTAGACATGACATGAAAACAGAAAGCAATTAATTAGGTCTTTGGAAATTGGGATAAATATATTGTTTACCTCAAATTTTAGATGCACTATGAATGTTTAAATGATGGAAATGCGTTTTGGGGTAGACCGGTACAGATCATGTAAAATTCATCCATGTGTTTTGTGCATTTGAACCTTCTATCAAGACCTTTAAGCGTTGTCGACATGTGAGTAGGATTTATATTTCTTGTAATTTCCTTTTTGTATTTAACATGGCTTGATTATAAAAAGGGAGTTATAAGTTACATTTTTATGAAAAATAATCCATAATAAATTGATTGAAGACAAAATAAGAACAGATATTAAAAATAAATTTAAAAAAAATACTTATATAAATAAATATCTTTCAAATTGCTTATTTTAAAATATATTTTAGTTTAGATTTCATCTTTCTTTTTGTTTTATGCCGTCTAAATAATGTCATTCTGGTGGGTCAGTGCACTCCATATTTCCATAGCCATACGATTTATTATCCTATTTAAATAAAATTATTGACTCATTCAAATGGATTTTTCTCTTGAAATAGACCCATCAGTCGAAAAGTTGAAAACAAAAGTCATGGGTTTATATTAAAGCATTGAACCGGCTGGTTTTTTAACAGACGAAGAAGCTACGCTACAGCTGGTCCGAATGATTGGTGAACTCTCGTCTTTTTTTTCTTTTTTATTTTAATATTTTATCAAATACTGTTTTTATTTTTCTGTTTGAACAGCAATATTTAAATCTAGTGAATATACATGTCTAGATTTTATTTGATAATAAATTTTATATTATATACGATAAATAGAACGCGGTTAGAAATATTCCAAACCAATGGAATATCTAGTATGCATGTCACTTTCTATAGTACAACTCATAACGCACAATGTATACGTAAATATTCTAAGGCGAAGACCCAAAGACTAAGTCTACTCTTGAAGCAAGCAGACAATTTGAACACTATGCTCTCATGATTTATATACACACCACTCCAGTAATTAATACTTCTCTCCAATTATTCAACCGATCACACCACTGTTCAACCACCATGTTAGCCTTCTTTTGGGTGGTACTCCTCTTAACATCCACCACCACCACTACTGCACAATCATATAGCGCCACCGACCGCTTCTTCATCGACTGCGGCTCATCCTCCTCAGCCACCACTTCTGACCCGAGATGGGACAGTGATCAGAATTCCAAATTTGTGGCTTCAAACATCACCACTTCATTTCCTTCCACCCCATTCCAACCAGATCCTTCAGTATCCGGAACCCGACCTTATTCTACTGCCCGGATATTTAACGCTTCTTCGTTCACTTACTCGTTTACGGTCTCCCAAGGCCCCAAATTCCTCCGCCTCTATTTCTATCCTGCCACATACTCCAACCTCAAACCAGAACAGTCTTTCTTCTCGGTCACATCCAATGGCTTCTCTCTTTTAACTAACTTCAGCGCTTTCCTAACCGCCTCCTATCTGGCAAACAGCCGCTTACACGCAGGAGTCAACGGACCCCAAGTTCCAAACTTTGTCAAAGAATTCATTGTCTATGTAACAGATGCACAAATCCTTGATGTTACCTTTACGCCCTCACCCAACTCATATGCCTTCATCAACGGTATTGAAATCGTATCAATGCCGGAAGATCTGTATTACAACTCTAAGAACCTGAAACCTGTTGGTATGACTACAGCACCTGATGTTACCAATGACCAGGCGCTTGAGAATATTTACAGGTTAAACGTGGGTGGGGGATATATATCAGGTACTCAAGATACCGGTATGTACCGGTCATGGGACCAAGATAATAGCTACATATACGGAGGAGCAATTGGGAATACACCTACTTATGATAAGCCGAAGCCGATTATATATACCACGCAGACACCAAATTATACTGCTCCTGAGTTAGTTTACCGAACTCAAAGGAGTATGGGTAATATGTCTTACACATACAATCTGACTTGGAGACTACCCGTTGATTCTGGGTATTTTTACAAGCTCAGGCTCCATTTTTGCAACATTATACCACAATACACAAAAATGCGTCAGGTGCTTTTCATGGTCTTCATTAATAATCAAACTGCTGACGAAGAAATTGACCTATTCCAGTTAACACAAGGTAGCGGTTATCCAACATTCAAGGACTACGTTGTGTTTGTCGATGACCCTGATCGCAGCAGAGGCAAACAAAACTTGTGGCTCGCGATGCATTCTAGTCCCAATTATGAATTATATGAAGATGCTTTTCTAAATGGTTTGGAAGCCTTCAAGCTAAGCACGAGCAGAAGTCTTGCTAGCCCAAACCCAGAGCTTAGTTCTACAACCCCACCAACCGGGCAGACAACTACTGGAAAAAGAAACAAGAAGAAAACTCCATATGCCGTGATAATTGGAAGTATTGGAGGAGCATTAGTCTTGTTGTCTATCTTAGTCCTCATAGTTTTCCACCAACGAAGGCGAGTCAAACACTATGCTCCAGCCACTGATGACAGGTCATCATACGGCCCAGCATATAGTGAATCGAAGTCTTCACATTCGACACTTCCATCTGACAGATGTCGTCGCTTCTTACTTACAGACGTGAAAGCAGCTACAAATGAGTTTAATGATGAGTTTGTCATAGGAAATGGAGGGTTCGGTAAGGTGTACAAAGGGTATATAGACAACGCTTCAACCACTGTTGCAATCAAACGACTCAATGAATCATCTAGTCAAGGTTTTCAAGAGTTCCATACGGAAATAGGGTTGCTGTCTAAATTACGCCATGTCCAATTAGTGTCCCTGATTGGATACTGTGAAGATGAGCGGGAGATGATATTAGTTTATGATTACATGGCTAACGGGACTCTACGGGAGCATCTTTACAAGACAAACAAGCCTCCTCTGCCATGGAAAAGACGTCTCCAAATTTGCATCGGGGCAGCAAAAGGGTTGCATTATCTCCACACGGGAGCAAAGCGTGCAATTATACATCGGGATGTCAAGTCCACAAATATCTTACTGGATGAAAATTGGGTTGCTAAGGTGTCTGATTTTGGTTTGTCAAAGCTAGGCCCTAGTGACCAAGCACAAAACCATGTCAGCACAGTGGTGAAGGGTAGTATTGGGTATGTGGATCCCCAATATTACCGAAGCCAACAACTCACAGACAAATCTGATGTGTACTCATTTGGAGTTGTTCTACTTGAGGTGCTATGTGCACGACCTGTTATGATTCCCGGGCTGCCCAAAGAACAAGTGAGTTTGGCAGAGTGGGGGAAATATTGTTATCGGAAGGGGACTTTAAACAAAATAATTGATCCAAAAATAAGGAGTGCGATTGCACCTGAGTGTTTAAAGCAGTTTGGAGTGGTGGCGGTTAGTTGCTTGAAAGAGCAAGGTAGTGAAAGGCCAGCCATGGATGAAGTAGTTTGGGGGCTAGAGTTTGCATTGGAATTACAAGAAGCTGCTGAGAAAACGGTTGTTGAACCCGTGCCTGAAAATCAAGAACTTCCAATTTTGTCACAAGGAGAGACAACAACAGACGAGGATGTGTTCACGGGATCAAGCGCGATAAGAAACGGCACTTCTTCGATCAGTAGCAGCGATGAAGGGTTCAAGTCAGAAACAGTTTTCTCTGAGATTCTGAAGCCATCTGGAAGATGATATGAAAGTTGGGATTTTAGAGCCAACCCTGCAAACAATCAATGCACTGTTAGATATATTATTGGTGGTTAAATTTTGGTTTTGGTTGATGCATTAGTAGAACAGTGATTAAGTCATTAAACTGTATGTATTTTGCATTAGTCCTTCGCTTCCAATATTGAGGTTTAATAGCTATACTGTAATGAATAAACTTATACAATTATTACGCTGTTCATGCTATGTATCCCTAAATGCTTATTTGTTTCCTAGTAATTAAGGTTTTATCTGCTCGGAATACAACTGATTGTTGTCAAGTGACTAAGTGAAATATTCATACTAGGATTCTAATCTACAAAACACTTGTGATTTGCAAATCAACTAACATTGAAGCCATTGTCTGATTGTATCAAGTTGCATGTTCGATATATTGTGATGTAATAGCATATGTAAATATGCAATAAAGATAGGATGTACAAAGGCAATCAAAGAAACCTATGTTAGGGTATGATGGCATACGCCCGGATCGTGCTTAGGCCCGGATATGATCTGACCCACTGGACCCAGTATGGCCCACACTCCCTCCTATAAAAGGAGACTAACCCTTCCTCTCCACCACCTCTCCCTACCTACCCTCTATAAACAAACATGATTGTTATACACTTAAATATACTGATACTAACTTGACCACCGAAGGGTGGTCCCAAGACTCTAGTTCAGACACCTTCTAACTGGTTTCCTATATATTGCAGATCAAAGCAAGAACCAGGAAGGGATAGATCCGACTCGCACGGTTCTGAAGACTGATCTCGACCCCAATAACCGACCCTTCAACAGGTAACATATTATGTTCTACATGATGATTTAAATGTTATGCCCTCCTTGGGTGCGCGCATATAATGTATATATGTGTGAACCCTCAGGTGGGCTAAAGTGAAATTGCACTAATTTTGACGTTATTTTACTAATCTCGTGAAAATAACGTTAAAAGTGGCGGAAGGTTAATCAGGCATCATGTGGTAGCGTTGATAGCCGAAAGACAAGGGTACATGCACCAATTGGCCGGTATCCCAATGGTTGAGTGTTATGTGCCTTATGTCCAAGGCTTGATGCAAAACTACCATGGGGGTCTCACCGGAAGCAGCCTCTCTATTCCTACGGGGCAGAGGTAAGGCTGTCTACATCTTACCCTACCATAGCTTTGCTATTGGTGGGATATACTGAGTACGATGATGATGATGATGATGATGATGATTTAGATGTCATCAAAACAAGCCCAATTCATATTTTTCCTAAAACCTGAACGTAATCCTGACTTCATACTCGTGACCTCGTCAAATTCGATAACAACATTCTTTCTTTACAAAAAAAATGAAAAGACAAAACAGGGGTCTGAAAATTAGGCTAGTAAGCAAAGGCAGCATCTGGAAGTGGGAAGAAAGCTTGGTACCATATGAAGTGATGTCTCCTCTCATGGATAATACTCTTTTAACATTATTAAACATATGTTTTTCTTTGTGTATGAAATATATTAGTTAATTATACCCTATAAGTTAATTGAAAATGTTATGTGGAAGAATTGAAAAGATAGGATTCAGAGAGAGAAAGCTAATAGCTCATTGTGTGCATGCCTTCATTAATGGCTAAATCCCGCTTAAGTACATTGTTTAACTTTCAGGTGAGTAGTTAGTTGTTATTGCTAACATTAAAGTTAAGTCTGAATTATTTATTCGAATTACAATACAGCATACAAGTATGTAACATTGGAGGTGCACATCCGAACCAGCTCGAGAAACGATTTAGACTTTCTTTGACCGAAACTGAATCGGTTTTCAAACCGAAGCAGTTTGGGACCAAAACCCAATTTTGTGCACCTCTTTATAGCAATACTCCACCAAGAAGACAATTCTTGTCCTCAAGAATTAGACCACAAAGGTTGAATAACGTAACTAGAAATCATATGTTTACTCGCGCGTGCCCACCTCAAAACTCCTCACCGGATATTTAGAGTATGGCACTTGTTTCGCTCAATCACTCGCACGAAGTATTTCATGTTTTCGAATTTGATACTTTTGTCGGGGACTTTAGTGTCAAGACTGTCAAGTGTCAACTAAGCGCGTTAAGTGTAGTGGGGAACATCACCCAGGCCCCTTCAATACCTAATGAAAAATCATCCTGATCGGGGATAGCCACCCTGAATCCATGAAAGAACAAACTAGTACCGAGGGGTTGGAGTGGGAAGGATGGTGAAAGATGTGCGGAAACACCATCCCGTCCTCTTCGGTGCCGATTAGAAATCCATCCTGAACCACCCCTTCCCAAAACCACTTTCATCACCCTAAGGGCGTGTTTAGTTTGCAAAATCGATGGAATTGGATTTCAATTCCATTTTCTATGTGTTTTGTTAGCAAATGAATTGGAATAGGAATTCCGTTTTTAACGTGTTTGGAGCTGATTATGAATCAGGTAACACTTAACGCGCCCGGTGCCCGTTTACATGTCCGGCATAGGTTGACGTATTTTAATGCATCCAGTGCTGATAACGCGTTTGACGCCGGTTAATGTGTCTGACGTCCAATGCAGGTTAACGCATCAGACGTACATTATTGATTAAACATTCGACAACGATTAACACATTCAACGTCGGTTAACTCGTGCGGCGTAGGTTAACGCGCTCAACGCCGGTTAACGCGCCTTTGAAAGAACCTTTAATGCCATCTATATAGTGTAGTTTTGTTATGTAAGTGGTAGGGTCAGTTCACTCCACAGCCATGCAACCCTTATTGACTGACTCATTCAAATGGATTTTGTTTTCGTCATTAATACTACTATCCCACTACGTAGTAAATGTGGAATTATTCTAAATTTCTTGGAGAAGACTTAATTTCCAAGTCTACTCTAGAATTAAGCGAGCAGACAAGCTCCTATGGTTTCTTAACCCACTACGTAGTATGATTATTCAAGCAATCATACAACTTCAATCACCATGTTCACCTTCAGATTCGCCTTCTTTTCTGTGGTTCTACTCTTCGCTGCCACCACCACCATTGCAAAACCATATAACGCTACCGACCGCTTCTTTCTCGACTGTAGTTCATCCTCCTCCACCACCACTTCTGACCCGGTATGGGATGGTGATCAGAATTCCATATACATGCCTTCCAACATCAATACTACTTCGTTTTCATCCACCCCTAACTACACAGATTCTTCGATTTCCCAAAATCCACCTTATACTTCTGCTAGAATTTTTAACGCTTCTTCGTTCACCTACAAATTTCCAGTCTCCCAAGGCCCCAAATTCCTCCGCCTATATTTCTATCCTGCCACCTACTCAGAGCTCAAACCAGGCCAATCTTTCTTCTCAGTCACATCCAATGACTACTCTCTCTTAACCAACTTCAGTGCTTTCCTAACTGCCTTGCATCTGGCAACCACCGGATCCGATGCAGGAGTCCGTGTTCCCAACTTTGTCAAAGAATTCATCATCTATGTAAAAGATACACCAATCCTAAATGTTACCTTTACACCCGAACCCAACTCATATGCCTTCATCAACGGTATTCAAATCGTTTCAATGCCGAAAGATCTCTACTACAACTCTAAGAACCTGAAACCTGTTGGTATGACTACAGCACCTGATGTTACTAATGACCAGGCGCTTGAGAATATTTACAGGTTAAACGTGGGTGGTGGATATATATCTGCTACTCAAGATACCGGTATGTACCGGTCATGGGATCCAGATGATAGCCACATATACGGAGCAGCATATGGATTGACGCCTATTTATGATGCACTGAAGCCGATTATATATACCAGCGAGACACCAAATTATACTGCACCTGAGCTAGTTTATCGAACCCAAAGGAGTATGGGAAATATGTCTATGACATACAATCTGACTTGGATACTTCCCATAGATTCTGGGTTTTTATACTATCTGAGGCTCCATTTTTGCAACATTATACCACAATACAATAAAAGAAGTCAGGTGATTTTCAAAATCTTCATTAATAATCAAACTGCTGACAGTGAAATTGATTTGTTAGACTTAACTCGTGATAGCGGGTATCCTGTATTCAAGGACTACGTTGTGTTAGTCAATGACGACGATGGCAGTAGAGGCAAGCAAGATTTATGGGTCGCGATGCATCCTAGTCCCTATGCTGAGCTATACAAAGATGCTTATTTGAACGGTTTGGAAGCCTTCAAGTTGAGCACAGACAATAGTCTTGCTAGCCCAAACCCGGAACTTAGTTCAATAACCCTACCAACAGGGCAGACAACTACTGGAAAAAGGAACAAGAAAAAACCTCAATATGCCATGATAACTGGAGGTATTGGAGCAGTGTTAGTCTTGTTCTCTTTTATAGTTCTCGTTTTACATCAACGAAGGCGAGTCAAACGCTATGGTGCGGCCGAGGACAAGTCAGTATACGACCGAGCATATAGAGAATCAAAGCCTTCACATTCAACACTGCCGTCAGATAGATGCCGCCGTTTTTCACTTACAGACATGAGAACAGCTACTAATGAGTTTAACGAAGATTTTGTCATAGGTAACGGAGGGTTTGGTAAAGTGTACAAAGGGTACATCGGCAGTGCTGCAACCGTTGTTGCAATCAAACGGCTCAATAAATCATCCAATCAAGGTTTTAAAGAATTCCACACGGAAATAGGGATGTTGTCTAACCTACGCCATGTCCAATTAGTGTCCCTGATTGGATATTGTGAAGATGAGGGAGAGATGATATTGGTCTATGATTACATGCCTCATGGGACTCTAAGGGAACATCTTTACAAAACAAACAAGCCTCCTCTGCCATGGAAAAGACGTCTCCAGATGTGCAGCCAAAGGGTTACAGTATCTCCACACGTGTGCAAAACGTGCAATAATTCATCGAGATGTCAAGTCCACAAATATCTTACTGGATGAAAACTGGGTTGCTAAGGTGGCTGATTTTGGTTTGTCAAAGCTAGGCCCTAGAGACGAAGCACAAAATCATGTTAGCACGGTGGTAAAGGGTAGTGTCGGGTATGTGGATCCAGAATATTACCGAAACCAACAACTCACGGAGAAATCTGATGTGTACTCATTTGGAGTTGTTCTGCTTGAAGTGTTGTGTGCACGGCCTGTTATCATTCAAGGGTTGTCAGACGAACAAGTGAGTCTGACAGAGTGGGGGAAGTCTTGTTATCGGGCGGGGACCCTAAACAAAATAATTGATCCAAAACTAAGTGTGATTGCATTTGATTGTTTAAGGCAGTTTGGAGATGTGGCGTTTAGTTGTTTGAAAGAGCAAGGAAGTGAAAGGCCAGCCATGGATGAAGTGGTTTGGGGGCTAGAGTTTGCATTGGAGCTACAAGAAGCCTCTGAGAACACGGTTGGTGAAGCCATGTTTGAAAATCAAGAACCTCCGTTTGTGTTGCAAGAGACAACAACAGACGATGATGTGTTATCAAGATCAAGCACGGTAAGAAATGCCATGTCATCGATTAGTAGCAGCAATGAAGGGTTCAAGTCTGATACAGTTTTCTCCGAGATTCTGAAACCAACTGGAAGATGATTTGACAGTTGGGATATGGGATTTCCTTTTAGTTTTTTAATTATCAGTCAAGTGTTTATCTCTATAATTTTGATTTTGATGATTGCATTAGTAGAATAGTGATAAAGTTAAATGTAATTTGCGTGACTCCTTTCCTCCAGTTATTTATGTATAAATGTATAATAGTGGCCATGTAACAAGTAAACTTTCATACAAGTGAAATCATTTGTGTTATGTCCCTAAGGCCTAAACTAACACCAAACCCTGGTTATGTTTTTGTAGTAATTAGCATTTTATCTGCTCGGATTACCACTAATTGTTCTCAAGTGAGAGATTTTTTCGGTTGCTTACCGTTTGAGAGTACAAAATTCTAACCTAGAAAATGGGACAGGATTTACAAATAAACTAACAGTGAATGTTATGGGTTAAATAAATAGAATGATTCTTAGGTGTCAATTGTCAATAAGCAGAGCTTAAAGGGGCGTAACTGTAACCAACAACTAACTAAACAATGTTTGAATGTTATTTGATAGATGTTGTACTTAACAAAATGTTGAAGGTGAATTGCGAAAGTTGAGAACAATTCCTCTTCTATATCTATTCTTTCTTTTGCTAACATATGAAAATATACAACAAAGACGAAAATACAAAGAAACTTGCTTTAGGGTAAAATACTATGTTTAATATTATTTGATGTCAACAAAACAAGCCCAATTCATCCTATTTTAAAGCCTAAATGTCCAATCCAATAATCCTAGATTCATTCTCGTCAAATCTCATAACATTAGTTCTTTACCAGAAACATAAAAAGACAAAACTGGGGTTTGAACTTTGAAAAGTAGGCAGTGTACGGTAGAGAGAGGAGAGGTTTTATTTTTCCTTTTTCTTAAAACTTAAAGGGACATCCATTCACAATAATAAAAAAAATAAAAAAGCAGTCAACAGGTCAAACTTGGTATGCCATAACTATGTTTCCTCACATATGCAATATATTTAACATTATTAAAAAAAAATATCATGAAAGTAATATAAAGTATGGATGTTTGGGTCGGTTTTCCAGTTACTCAAGTTTGAATTTTTTTAAAAATGAATTCAAATTAGAATTCAACTTATTTGAATTTGGTTTAATTTGGGTTAATCCGAATTCATCCTAATTATTAAAGAAAAAAATCCCAGCACACTGAAAACAACGCAGCTAAATAGTACCAACAGCAACCTAAAGGATCCAAAATAGCATTGACAAGTTCAAATACGGTAGAAGTTGCTAAATCATTAAAATTAAGTGAATCTGCTCATAGCCATCGTGTGCACGTCACTTAGTGTCAAAAAACATAAACTAGTGTATAAACTATAAACTACTTTTATTGTCTAAAAATCAGTTATTAGTCCACTTCAAACTAAATTAAAATATATTTTTTTAATTAAAAAATAATAAATTCATCAAAAAAAATCTACAAAAGCAACTTCGCACTTTTGCAGGTAGTTCTAATGACACATGTGTTTTACATTATGTGAATTTAAATGACAACTCCTATTGGCTATTGCACAAGACATTATTATTATATTAATCACTAGATTACTCCTATTGGCCAGTAGCAAGACTTAAGCAGACTTTTCAAGTCAACCACCCAATCCTTTCACTTGTAAGTTTCAACCGTAACTACTAACTATCATTATGATATATACTTTATAAAAATAAATAAATAAATAAATTCCTATTTATATTGCCACACCAACCAACAAGAAAGTAACTAGCATTATGCTTTCCTTCACTTTACCGCTCTTTTCTTTGCTCCTCTTCTCCTCTACCATCACCACCACAGTCGCCGCCACCCAACCATACAACGCCACCGACTACTACCTCGTTGACTGTGGTTCCTCCACCACCACCACGAATTCTAACCAGATATGGGACAGCGACGAAAGTCCCACCTTTATACCCTCCAACATAATCACCAACTCATTTTCTTCCACCCCGCTTCAACGAGACCCTTCGGTCCCCCAAACACCTTACTACACCGCCCGAATATTTAACACGTCTTCATTCACCTACACATTTCCAGTCTCTGAAGGGCCTAAATTCCTCCGCCTATATTTCTATCCCGCCACCTATTCTGGCCTCAACCCAAACCAATCTTATTTCTCGGTATCATCCAATGGCTACTCCCTCTTAACCAACTTCAGTGCTTTCCTAACCGCATCCTTTCTGGCAACCACCCAATCCAATGGAGGAGTCCGGGTTCCTAACTTTGTCAAAGAATTTATCATATATGTAAAAGATACACAAATCCTTAACGTTACCTTTACACCTTCACCCAGCTCATATGCCTTCATCAACGGTATTGAAATCGTTTCAATGCCGGAAACTCTCTACTTCAACTCTAAGAACCTGAAACCAGTTGGGATAACTACAGCACCTGTTATCAATAACGACACGGCTCTTGAAAATATATACAGGTTAAACATGGGTGGGGGGCATATATCAAATACAGAAGATACTGGTATGTACCGATCATGGGAACAAGATAATCGATATATATACTCAGCAGCAATTGGGTTGACACCTGTATATGATCGGCTAGAGCAGATTACGTATACCATATACACGCCAAATTATACTGCACCTGAGCTAGTTTATCGGACCCAAAGGAGTATGGGCAAGCAGTCTGACAAGTACAATCTGACCTGGATACTTCCAGTAGATTCTGGGTTTTTTTACCATCTCAGGCTCCACTTTTGCAACATTATACCACAGTATAATAAAAGTAGTCAGGTGATTTTTAAAATCTTCATTAATAATCAAACCGCTGATGATGAAATTGATCTATTCTACTTAACACGAGGTAGTGGGTATCCTGTATTCAAGGATTATGTTGTGTTTATTCACGACCCCGATGGCAGCAGTGGCAAGCAGGATTTGTGGCTCGGGATGCATCCTAATCACCGTTCTGAACTATATCGTGATGCTTATTTAAATGGTTTGGAAGTCTTTAAGTTGAGCATGGACGGTAGTCTTGCTAGCCCAAACCCGAATGTTAGTAGTGAATACCCACAGCCAAGGCCTGCAACTCCCACAATACAGAACACAAAGAAAACCATGTCTTATGCTCCCGTAATTGGTGGTGTTGGTGGAGGGTTAGTCTTGTTGACTGTTTTAGTTCTTGTAATGTTCCAGAGAACACGTGTCAAACACTTTGGCAAGCCAGACAAATCTACTGAGACTTGTGATCCATCATTGCCGTTAGATCGATGTCGTCGTTTTTCACTTATGGAATTGAAAGTTGCTACTTGTGAATTTGATGATGGATGTGTTATAGGAAGAGGAGGGTTTGGTACAGTGTACAAAGGGTACATTGACAATGCTAGAACCGTTGTTGCAATCAAACGACTCAACTCATCATCCAAACAAGGTTTTCGTGAATTCAGAACAGAAATAGGTTTTCTATCAAAACTACGCCATGTACAACTAGTGTCCTTGATTGGATACTGTGATGATGAGGGCGAGATGATACTGGTGTATGAATACATGTCAAACGGAACACTACGAGAGCATCTATATAAGAAAAACAACCCTCCTTTGTCATGGAAAAGACGTCTTCATATTTGCATAGGTGCAGCCAAAGGGTTGCAGTATCTTCACATGGGTGCAAACCGTGCAATAATTCATCGGGATGTCAAGTCCACAAATATCTTACTGGATGAAAATTGGGTTGCTAAGTTGTCCGATTTTGGATTGTCAAAGCTAGGCCCTAAAGACCAAACGGAAGGCCATGTTAGCACAATGGTGAAGGGTACCATCGGGTATGTGGATCCTGAATATTATCGGAGGAAACAAATCACTGACAAGTCTGATGTGTACTCGTTTGGAGTTGTTTTGCTTGAAGTGCTGTGTGCAAGACCTGTTATCAATCTAGCGTTACCTGATGAACAAGTGAATCTTGCAGAATTGGGGAAATCTTGTTATCGGAATGGAACCCTAAATGAGATAATCGATCACAACCTAATTGGTGAGATTACCCCGAAGTGTTTAGCTAAGTTTGGTGAGGTGGCATATCGTTGCTTGAATAAGGAAGGAATTGCACGCCCGTCTATGGATGATGTGGTTTGGGGACTAGAGTTTGCATTGCAACTGCATGAAGATGCTGAGAAAATGGGTGACATGGTTGGCGAGGTAGAATTAGAAAGTCGACAGCTCCTACTCAGCATGCGATCAACGCCAATCACAATCGAGGAATACGAGTTATTGGGTTCAACTGGAGTGGCAATAAGACATGGCACGTCATCTACCGGCACTTTGACGGAGATATCACAGCCAACAGGAGGCTGATATAACTTTTCTGGTGAAGGTCACAAATTTTGGTTCAAATTTTGTCATTTGATGAAAATAGTGGTGTGATTGTATCACTCCTTTCATGTACAAATTGATTTCTAAGAATTATGTAACAACCCTTTGAGCATGCTTCTAGAGGCCTTAATGACATGTTACATGTCAGAATTTAATTATGTAGCAATTAAAAAGCCAAGATCGATTGACATTATTATGAGTTTAGTGTAAGAAAAATGATGTGAAAAATAAGTAGTTGAGTAATCTTTTAAAGAGTGATTCAAAAAATAAACAATAAGATTCTGTTTAAGGTTGTCCTCACAAATTTGGAGTTTACTTTAAAAAAAAACAAGACCGAATTGTCCCCCCGAAACAACTTAATCATTCAATAAATGGTGTCAAACTTGATGGGCTCACATTCCAGAAATTGAAATGATAAAGACAGGGTTTGAATTTAAGCGACTAAGACGGCCACATATATTGAATAATTGACAAAAGACTTTAAAAAAACGTGTTGCTTAGATATCAGGAAATAAATTATTGGCCATTCTGTATTTCATTAACAATACTCGGGGCACGGTATACTTATTACAAGTGAAATATGCAGAACAAGGTTGACAAGAACTATGATGCTTTTGAAAGGAATTGGCACTTTAGCTAAATGTTTAAACTTACAGCCTGCTTGCTTATCTGATAGACTAAAAGTAACCTAGATCACCATATTCGGTATATGAAAACTATCATTTGAGCAAAAATTCATAAGAAGAGACACTCTACAAGAACAAATGATACTGAAAAGGGTATCAATTTGACATTGGGATAATCAGTAAAAACAAATACAAGTGAGACAAAACATCGAACACCTGGCGTGCATACACACACTACACCCTAAAAATCATCCAATACAAACAGTAAATGGATAGTCATTAACAACTTAGGAACATATATAATAACAATGCATAATTAATAATTACTATATGATTGAATAAGAAAATGTGTGAAAACAGGTACCTCTGAGAGAATGAACAATTTGCCGAAGTCAGAAGTTGAGGTTTATCTTCATAACCAATAACTTGAATCTGTGTAAAAACTTGGGAAAGATGATGAAATCATGTATAGTTTAGTATAGGTGAAGTGATTATTATGGTACATGTATTTTAAACCGTTTTTATGATAGAAAGGGCAAGAGGTGAATGGAGTGTTTTCTATATTAATTTAAATAACATTGTATTATGGGATTTATGTGGAATGGGTAGCCACCTCTCTTGCCTTAGCAAACATATCTTTGAACTTTACATCGAGTTTGATGTGAGGGTAAGGTAAAAATATATTTTTGTGATAAGTTGAAAAGGTCTTATGGCTTTTGAATAACAAGTTTCTAAAAAAGTGTTTGAATTAACATAAGACAATAAGTTGTTGTTTAAAAAGTGTTTGGTTTAATTTAGTGATTTAAATGACCAAAAAGGACATAAGTAAGCAATGGGTGGAATGGAAATTGGAAGGGTAGTGAAGAAACACTAGGTGACCCGGTACAGATTATAGATAATCTGGGGGTTAAGTAATGTTTCCCACGGATGAGGTCTAACTGAGAAGGCTGTTCTTCAGGAGACCTGCAAAACAAACACCGTAAGCTCGTCACTGAGAAGGGGGGAGTTCCTCCTTGTGACCATCCTCCGGCGTGAGAATCAGACTAGGTTGCTCTGAATATAAGTGTATATTAAGAGATTGCTAGATAACTGGATAGTAGATGATCTTACCATTCCAAGATATTGGAGTATTTATAGCCGAAGGTAGGTTTCCAAGAAGGTACAGCCGGCTAAATAGTATTCCTGTTCAACCAACAGTGGACTATGCACAGGCCATACTGGTTGATGGGTAGGTTACGGCCAACAGTAACAAAGTCGGCTGCACTATTCCACCAACTGTAGATTATGCACGTCCCACTTACTGTGGATTGTACGCAGGCCATGCTGGTTGGTGAATAGGTTACGGCCAACAGTAACACTATTCCACCAACTATAGGCCGCGCATGCTCCTCAGTAAGGGTTGGTGAGTAGGCAGCGGCTAATAGTGACAAACAGTACTAGAGGGTGCTCCTCCTCGCCCTGTTGTCGATGAGCTGTCACCCTGTGATTGGCTCATGGGCTGTTCTGGTCAGATCGTCTGTCCTATCCATACCTTGGTAGGTATGGTACAAAAGATCTTTCAGAATCAGACTGGCTCATTTAGGCGGGATTGTTCCCGCCTTGCTCATTCCTTCATGTGACTACTGAAGTAGCTAGTGTCTTGTGCGTGTAGCCCTGCTGTCTGCGGGTAGCCTTCCCTGATGGCTTGTATCCGCAACTGCGGGAACAGGCGGGGTACTTCACCATTGGGAGGCTTTCCCTGCGTGTTCAGCTTGTGTACTGCGCGTAAGATCCTATGAGCATGGTGGGTCCTGCGGGAGCAGATGGCCTTTGCGCAGACGTCCCTGTTCAAGGTGAGTCTTGCGGGACCAACTGGTCTCTGCTGGGACCTACCTCTTCAAGTCCCCCCAGTCCAATGTTCTTCTCCTGAATGTTTAATAAAGTGAGGTGAACTTTTGGACTTTAAGCAAGGGGTTTTGAAAAGGGTTTCTAGTTTTTAAGGTTCTCCGTGGGGATTCTTCCCGCGGGTTTCCTAATGTCACTTGCAAAAATTCCCGATTTTTTTGCTTGATCTTTGGGTATGATGCGGGTAGGTATGTAACCTTCTCGCAAGTCAGGAGCGTTGAGTCTCACTTGTGTGGATTCTCCTTGAGGTTTTAGTGGTTTTGAACATAGTGATCAATTATGTTTAAACCACCAATTCCATCCTGGAGCCTCAAACAATGTATTTCTCGACGTTCCCGCTATGCGGGGATGTTATTTCCGTTTCCACAAGCATTGCCCAGAAGATCCTTCCTGGTTTCAATTCCCTGCCGGGCGCTAGGTATGTGAAGGGTTTTGCCTTAACACTGTACCCGCGCTCGTCTTACGGTTACTTTACTTTCAAGGTACTCCTGGCGTCAATTCCCTGCGGGTGCTAGGTACGTGAAGGGTTTTGCCTTAACACTGTATCCGCACCCGTCTTATAGTTACTTTGTTGCCGGGGTATTCTTGGCTTCAATTCCCTGCGGGTGCTAGGTATGTGGAAGGTTTTGCCTTAACACTGTACCCGCATCCGTCTTATGGTTACTTGGTTGCCAAGGTAAGGGGTATTTTCCCGCTTACCTTTGAATCTTTTTGAATTTTGAATTTTGAAATTCGAAAGGTTGGTGAGGATAAGAACAGTCCAAACATCTGAAACGTCGTGTGACGGTTTCTTCTGACTGTGTCAGGACGTGCAGGAAGTTATGGTGACGTGACAGAACATGGTCATTCCAGTCGCTTTTTCAGGCGCGTGGGCATGATTTTTCGGGCGCGTGGCCGCGAAATTACTGGCACACGTCCTTTCAACAGCTGTTGCCAGCTTGCTTTTTGCCACGTGTCATAGTTTCATTGCACCTTTGATTTCTCTCTCCTCCGCATTAAATTCACCGCATTAATTGCGATTACTATATAAAGGGGGAGAGGGTTATTTGCAATTCACACTTTTCACTCTTCTTCTTCTTCTTAGTGATTTCCGGCAAATACTCCCCTTTTTCAGGCAAGCATTTTCCCGAAATCACTCTTCTTTCTGCAATAATGTCCTCTCGTGATGCTGAAGCTATAGCTGACGACAGGGGTACTGCTGGTGAGTGCCAGTGTGCTCTGCCCGGCGATCAGTACCGGTATGTTGTCAGGAAGTTCATGCTCGATCATCTCGAGCCTGAGTTTCCTGAATCCCACCAGACCGTGTACGATGCCCCCAGTGGCAAGATCGGGGTTTATGCTGCATTTTTTGTCTATGGGAATCTTAGATTCCCATTGACAAAATTTGTTTACCGTGTCCTTGAGAGGCACGGTGTCCATTTGACCGAGCTGCACCCCATGGCGATCGCCAAGATTCGCCATTTTGAGTGGGTGTGCCGGATTTTGGGCATCGAGCCCCATGTGGACCGCCTGATGACCTTCTATACCTGGAGGTGCATCCAAGGGTGGTACACCCTGACGACCCGTATTAAGGGTCTGAAGATTTGCGACACCGAGCGCAGTCTTCGCGCGTGGAAGCAGGAATTCTTCTACATTTCTGCCCGCGCCATCCCCCTTGCCATGAAGTTTAAAAATGGCCAAGCGATACCGAGCCTTCACGCCCCCAACTACCAGGAGGCGGAATGGTTTTCGAAGATATCCCGGATCCAATCTCCGGTTTACCGGTTTGCGGAGTCCGGGATGGTCATGTTAGGGATGAGCCGGGTGTGGAAAGATGCATCTCTGGTTCCCATCCTCCTCGAATACGGTTTGAACTCTATTCCCTATGGTATGTCTTGTTTTTCTTTTTTGATACAAGTTTGTCTTCTAACTGTTTCTTTTCTTTCAGAGGGAAATGATTTGGAGTCGCTTCTGTTTCCGCGGGAAGCCGACGGTCCCGCGCGGATGGGTACTCGTGCTTTGGACGAGGGCGAGTTGCCCATCCTGGAGCAAACAGCGGATCGGTTTGTGGAGGTCTATCCGCTGGGCCACGAGATCCTGAGCCAACGGCGGCCAGGTAAGGCGATATTCCTTCCTCAACCCCTTAATGTTGTACCCGCTGTTGGAATTCTTGACCTGTCTTCTTCTGAGGAATCCTCAGATGCTCCTCCATTGGTGCGGAAGAAGAAAGCTGCTGCCGGCGGGAAAGGGAAGGAGAAGGCCTCCACGGCTGGTCCGGTGGTTCTATCTGACTCGGAGTCAGATAGTGAAGAGGTGGCGGGGCAGCCCGGTGGTAAGAAGACCACTGTTCCGGAGGCTACGACCGTTACCTCCGGAGAACCAACGAAGACGACGGTGACCGGTACCAAGAGGCCGGCTCCATCGGGTTCCTCCCCGCCCGTCCGTACGTTCAGGGTCAAGAAAACCCGTAAGTACAATCATAATATCTTTGCAGATTTATTACTTCTTAAATTTAACACTCTTTGTGCAGGCGTGGATGTTGACGCATTCCGGGGTGAAGCGCAGGGGAGTACCTCCCCGCCAATGACGGTAGGCTCGGTCAGCCTTCCTGAGGCGTCGACCCAGGCGCCTGCGTCTGCATCCGCTGGTCCAGTTGCTCGTTCCTTTGAGCCAACTGTTCCGGCCGAGATGACGTCACCGCCGGCCGTGAGTGCGATTTTTACAGCATCCTTCACGGAGCCGGCGGTTACTGCTGCTGCTGAGGCGGCGGCGACCACAACGGCGACCAAGGCGGCTGCCACCATGCCCGCGCCACCGGCACCTACGGCCGGACCATCAGGTACGCGCAGGGCTTCCCGCCGATCTTTGCCCCCTTCCCGTCTGCCTGACCTGTTGGATGGATTTCCTTTAGGTTCAGGTGATGGGTTTGGCGGCTATCGCCCTGTCATTGACCCTACAGGTGCGTAGGGTTCCTTTCTTTTTCCCTTATGTTTTTTATCTTTTCCTTACTGCCTTTGTTTCTTTTGCAGTGTCGGATTCCAATGAAGTGTATGTTCCGCGATGGAACATACGCCGAGGAACAACCCTTCGTACCCCTGTGGAGTGCGTGGACTGGGCTCGCCACGCTGCTCCTCATGGTGCGTTGGGGGAAGCCATGGCTAGCTACCAGGAGGGTAGGCTAACCAATGAGCTTCGGGTTCTCCAAGCCCGGATGCAGCCGCGCGTCGAGCTGCTTTGTCGTGAAAACGACAAGTTGAAAGCAGCTCGTGCCAAGGACGTATCTGAGGCGCGTGCTCTTCGGGAGGAGAACCAACAGCTGGCGGCAGCTGCCGCCGACAAGGGGAAGGCCTTCAAGGCCCTCGAGGTTGAAGTTCAGGCGCGACTCGAGGCCCGCTCCAAGGCTGCCCAAGCTGTGAATGAACAGCTTCGGCTGGCCAGGGAGACTGCGCGAAACGCAACCGAGAGGGCTGCCAAGGCTGAAGCCGTTGCTGAGCCTTTGCGTGTGGAGAATGAGGAGCTCAAGGCCAAATTAGAGGCTCTCCAACGCGCTCATGATGCCTTGGCAATGGAAGATGCCAAGAAACTCCAGGAAATCCTGGACCAGAGGGGGGTGCTTGACCACACCGAGCGGAAGCTTAAGGGCGTCGAAGAGGCTGCCGCAAAGTAAGTTTTACTTGCCAACCTTAACAAGAGCGAAGCCGAACGCGCCCATAACGAAGCTCAAGCTGCCCTCCAATGGCTTCTTCGAGAAGCGTTGCCTCAGGTATGTTTAGCTTTATCTTCTCGCTTTTCTTTTGTAAGAAAAGGTTTTAATACTTGTATTTTTTCTTTGTAGGTTGTGCGTCGGGTCTTTTCAGAGACCTCTTACGATGATGCTATGACCGCAGCCCTCAACGCTTCTCATGAGGATGGGGAAAAGGCCGGCTTCCTGCTTGGTCTAGGGTTTGTTGAGAAAGGCGTCCCGCCTTCCAACTTCCCTTTGTTCGATGTGGATACCGAAGCCATTTATGACCAAGCATTGAACCAATACGCCGCCTTCCCGCATCCAGTGGTGGAAAAGGTGGACGAAGTAGCTGCTGATGATGATGGGTTAGCTGTCCTCAAAGCGTTCCTCGAACCACCCCGTTCTTCTGACGGAGCGGGTCCAAGTGGAAGCGGCCCTGAAGCTTGATCCTGAAGACCCCTTTCCATTGCTAAGATAGACTTGTATAGATTTACTCTTTCAGGCGGGTAGTAACCCGGCCATTCTTGTAATATATCATTGAAATATAAATCTTTTTGCGGATAAGATTGTTATTTCCTTTGGATTCCTTGCTTTATAAGCTCATGACTTAGTTTAAGTTAGCAATTTTCCAAGTTTTTTAGAATAAGTTAACCTGTTGAACGTGGTTGATGATGGGTTAAAGTTTCGCTTCCTCCTTCGTGATTGTGCGGGTAGAACCGTCACTTGCACTTGGTAGGATGGCTAAATTTTAACCGTCATCTGACCTGCGTGTAGGTTTTCCTCATTTTTCCTCGAAATTTCTAAGTATTTAGGATAAGTTAACCTTTGAACGCGGTTGATAGTGGGTTAAAGTTTTGCTTCCTCTTTCGTGATTGTGCGGGTTGAACCGTCACTTGCACTTGGTAGGATGGCTAAACTTTACCCATACCTGACCTGCGTGTAGGTTTTCCTTATCCTTATTTCTAAGTATTTTTTTTTTTTTTTTTAGGATAACCTTTGAACGTGGTAGATGATAGTTTGAAGTTTTGCTTCCTTATTTGTGATTGTGCGGATAAGACCGTCACTTGCACTTACAAAGATGGCTAAACTTTACTTACATCATACCTGCGTGTAGGTTTCCCTTATTTTTTACGTTGTGTTTATGCGGGTTTTGCCGCCTTCCACACGCAATGACTTACTTCTCCTCATTTATGCGGTAAATACCGGCACCAGTGGGGAGTTCATAAGGATAAAGGTAAACACATTATGAAAGGAGAATCATTTCCATTAGAAGTGGCTCTTGGCCTTTTCTTTACAAGTTTTGGAATTGATCTACATATAACATTTGCGTAATTGAGCTCCATTCCATGTTCTTGGGATGGGAGTGCCATCGAGCCTTTCGAGCCGGTATGCGCCCTTTCCCAGAACCTGTTTGATAACGTATGGCCCTTCCCAGATCGGGGCCAACTTTCCTGGGCGTTCTTGGTTCGAAGCCTCGTTGTTACGCAGTATGTAGTCTCCTTCCTTGAAGTTGCAGAGTTTTACCCGCGTGTTGTAGTACTTTTGCATTTGTCGTTTGTAGTTCTCTTCACGCACTGCGGCTAAGTCTCTGCGTTCCTCAGTTAGCATAAGATCCAACCGTCTTTCCGCATCATTGTCTTCTGGCTGACTCAAGACCCTTGGTGAGGGTAGACCAATTTCGACCGGGACCATGGCTTCAGTGCCATAAGTGAGGCTGAACGGGGTTTCTCCCGTACTGGCCTTCTTCAACGTTCTGTTTGCCCAAAGGACGTGCGGAAGCTCGTCCACCCAGCCGGATCTGTGTTTCAAGAGTCTTTTCTTTATGCCTTCGACGATGCTTTTATTTGCTCTTTCCACCTCACCATTTCCTTGCGGGTGTGCCACTGAGGTAAAGGTGTGGGTGATTTGAAGTTCTTTTAGCCATTGTTGTAGCTTTTTGTCAGCAAAGTTGGTGCCGTTATCGCTCACCAAATTCTGTGGAAGTCCAAAACGACAAATTATAAATTCCCAAATAAATTTTTTGATATGCTTTGCGGTTGTTTGGGCTAAAGGTTTTGCTTCTATCCACTTGGTGAAGTAGTCGATGGCTACCACTAGGAACTGAACATTTCCTGCTGCTGTAGGAAATTGGCCTGTCACATCGATGGCCCACTTCTGAAATGGCCACGAAGAAGTGACTGGAACCAGTTCGTTTTTCGGGCGATGCGTGTTAGGTGCGTAAAGCTGGCAAGACCTGCATTTTCTGATGTATGCCAGTGCATCCGTATGCATCCCTGGCCAAAAGTATCCCGCGTTGTTTAGCTTGGCTACAACAGCGCGGGGACCTGCGTGTACCCCACAGATGCCTTCGTGTACTTCCCTTAGGAGGTAGTTGGCATCTTGGTTGTCCACGCATCTCAAGAGTGGGCCAAGAAAGTTACGTCTGTAAAGGATGTCATTGACGAGTTGATAATTCAGTGCTTTACAGCGTAGTTTTCTTGCCTGTGTTTTTGACTCTGGTAGTATTCCTGCTGCAAGGTAATTTATTATTGGTGTCATCCACGTTTCTGTACTGGTTTGGATGACACAAATTTCCTTGTGCGGGACTGATGGCGCTTCGAGGAGTTCAATGCGGATGTCCTTTCCCAGGTGGGTGAAGGCTAGTGATGCAAGCTTGCTTAACGCATCCGCAGATTTGTTTTCGCTGCGCTTGACATGTATGACTTTACAATCACTAAAATCACGCATAAGGGTTTTTGCCTGGGCGAGGTACAGGGCCATGGTGTCGTTCACAGCCGTGTATGTTCCATTTATTTGGTTGGCCACCAGCATGGAATCCACATGGGCTTCCAAGTTTTTCACTCCCATCTTATGCGCAATTCTCAAACCGGCCAAGAATGCTTCATATTCGGCTTCGTTATTCGTACTTGGAAAGTCCAACCGAATAGCGTAAGTATATTCTTGGCCCGCTGGGTTGGTTAATTTTAACCCTGCGCCTGAACCCTCGTTACTGGCTGCTCCATCAGTATAGAGTCGCCAGACATCATTGACGTCCTGTGCTGGGGAGGGTTGAGCCTCCTCCTGGCACTCTTTCTCCCGCGAAGCGGGGACTTCTGCAATAAAATCGGCCAGGACCTGGCCTTTTATGGCTGGTCTTGGCTTGTACTTAATTGCATATTCTCCCAATTCAATTGCCCATTTGGCTAGACGTCCCGATAATTCGGGTTTGCCTAGAACGTTTGAGAGTTTGAAGTTGGTGAGAATGGTGATTGGGTGGCCTTGGAAATATCGTCTTAACCTGCGTGAAGCATGTATAAGTGCTAAGACTAATTTTTCGAGGGTAGAGTACCGGGTTTCTACGTCTGTTAGTACACGGCTAACATAATAGATTGGCATCTGGATGCCCTTTCGTTCTACTAGCAGGACTGCCCCGGTTGCTCTATCTGTTGCGGAAAGGTATAGGATTAACTCCTCTCCCGCTTGTGGTGCTGTAAGTGTTGGGAGTTCGATCAGGCGTGACCGAATCTCCTGAAAAGCTGCTTCCGCTTCTGGTGTCCAGCGGAAGTGCGTTTTCTTCAAGCAGTTTCTCAATGTTGACACGAAAGGAAACGACTTATCTGCATGGTTTGCCAAGAAGCGATTAAGTGCGACTAGTCGTCCATTCAGTGTCTGAGCCTGTTTGATGGTGGTAGGTGATTCCATTTTAACAATGGCTTCGACCTTTTCAGGGTTCGCTCTAAAGCCATCTTTAGTAACAATGACTCCCAAGAACTTCCCTTCTTCCATCCCAAATGAACACTTGCTCGGGTTGAGCTTCATGTTTATCTTTCGGAGCGTGTTGAAAGTTTCTTCAATGTCTTTCAACATCGCCTCAGGCTCGAGGCTTTTGATGACCAAATCATCCATATAGACTTCCAAGTTTCTCCCGATTTGGGCATGAAACTCTTTGTCCATTAGTCGTTGGTACGTGGACCCTGCATTCTTAAGTCCGAATGGCATCATTTTATAACAAAATGTACCATCGGGCGTCCGAAATACGGTTTTGTCCTGGTCATCAATGGCCATGTGGATTTGGTGGTACCCCTTATACGCATCCAAGAAGCATTTAAGGCGGAATGGTGCCAACGAATCCACTTTGAGATCAATTTCTGGTAACGGATAACAATCTTTGGGGCATGCTTTGTTCAAATCTTTGAAATCTATGCACATGCGCCATTGTTTGTCATTCTTCGGTACCATTACGGGATTTGCAACCCATGTTTGATATCTACTAACGCGTACGATGCCTGCGTCAAGGAGTTCCTTGACTTGGGTTCTACACGCGTTAGTTTGTTCAGGCCCCATCACTCTGCGCTTTTGTACGATTGGCGTAACAGCCGGATCGCATTTGAGCTTATGCTCCGCCTTACTTCGGGGTACACCAGTCATGTCAGCTGGTGCCCACGCAAAGATGTCAGCGTTCTTCTGCAGTAAGCGTTTGAGTAAGGTGCGGGTGGGATCAACGATTGTTGGTCCAATGGTAACGGCCTGGTCGGGGTATTTGCCATTGAAGGCCCATTTTTCTGGTTCAGTGATGGTTGGTTTAGCCTTTTTCGGTTTGGGTTTAGATGAAACAGATGCAATGCATACCTGGGGAATGCCAGAGATCATTGCTACACCCTCAGCTGTTGGCCATCCCATCATGCCATGGACTGAAGATACCACGGCGTTGAATCTTGCCATCCCGTCTCTTCCGAATAGGATGTCGTACGTATGATGTGGCTTTTTCATTACGACAAAATCCACGTCTTCTGTGCGTGAATGATTCCCATCAGTAAGAGTAACGGGGAAAGATAGGATACCCAGGGGTGTTTCTGTACTTCCGTCAAACCCTTCCATTGAAGCGTAGACCGTTTCCAAGCGTTCTTTGTCTTCATCATCCAGCTTATCAAAGAACTGTCTGTACATCACTGTCGACGAAGCGCCGTTGTCAGCAAGAGTGCGTGAAGTGATGTAGTGCCCCAGCTGGCTTCTGATGACGATGGGGCCTTCTTTGCTGGGGCCTCCTGGCACTCGCGGGAAGCGCACCTCAGCTTCTTTCCACGCGCATGGTTCTGCCAGCCGTCTTTTTCTTCCTCTGACCTTGCCATGAACCATGTTGATGCTGATATCGACGGGCTTTCGTCCGTTACCTCTGTACCGGTTGTCATTCCTTCCTCCCTTCCTGATCGATGCCACAAGATGTGCAAGCCTTCCGTCCTTGACAAATGTCTCAATAATATCCTTCAAGGATGTGCACTCTTCAGTACCATGACCCTTTGTCCCGTGGAAATCACAGGATTTGCTTTGATCCGCATTAGGTTTCTGCCGGATCAATGGGGCTTTAGGCCATGGCAATTTTTCCGTGGCAAATATCTCCGTGACGCTCTTCGTGAGTGGCGTCCACCGGTGTTTTTGGTTTGAAGGGTGTGTGTTGTCCCTTCCGCCAACAAGAGGGCGAGAGCTGGATGAGGTGTCAAAGTTTACCCTTGACTGCCAAATACCTAGCCTCCTCTTTTTGTTCTGCCGGGCGATCCGGACATTGTTCTCTCTGGTCCTCTGCGTGTAGAGGTGTGTACTCTGGGGAAGATCTCTTCCCAGTTGCTTTTCCGTCTCGGCAAAGCGCTTTGCCGCCGTCATGATGGCATCCCAAGTTGATGGCATGCCATCCTTACCCGTCAATGTGCGGATAAGTTCTGGGTATTCGGCGCCTTGGATGAAGGCGGCGCGAACCAGATCTTCACTTATGTTGCCGAGACTAAGCTTTTTGGAGTTGAAGCGAGTGATGAAGTCTAGTAGAGATTCATCCTCCTCTCTCACGCAGTTAAGGATCGTCCACTGCTCTTCAGTGTACTTCCTCTGTTGGCTGAAATGCTGGCTGAACTTGTTCTGAAAGTCCGCCCAGTCATATATGTGGTGGATCGGTAAACGATCGAACCATGCCCTGGCCGCTCCGACCAGAGTCATCTGGAACATGTAGCACCACGTGGGTTCCGTCCAGTTGCTGACGGTAGCCCCCGCAATGAACCTGTTCAAATGGTCGTCTGGGTCGGATAGACCATCGTAAGTGCCAATGTTGGACATTTGTTTGGCACTTCTCGGGGCGATTGCTTCCGCAATGTCCCTTGCGAACTTTGACTTCCCTGCATTTGTAGCAGTTGGTCTAAAGGTTTTGGAAAAGTCACGCGGGTTTCTCTCCACGATTGGTTTAAAGGCTTCCCCAAAATTCCTTTTTGGTTGGACGTCCTTTTCCTTACGCTTCCCTTTCGCCTTATGGCGAGGGTTCGCGTCGGTGTCGGACTCCAACTCGTCGTCTGAGTACTCGCAGTCACTGCTCATATTGAGGTGTTGGCGAGTACTGGCGAATTCGTCAGCCTGTTGAACTGAACGCAAGCGTTCGTCCAATTCGGCTTGGAATTCTCTTTGCCGTGCTTCGGCCCATGCCTTCACTTGATCTAGTGTTTGGCGAGGAACCTTCGTTCGTTTTTCCAGTTGGGTATCGGAGAACCCCAATGGAATATTTACTCCACTTGCCCCGGCTTGGGTAGTCGGGGTAGTGTTCGTAAGGATTGTATAACCGCCGGTGTTCCCCCCAGTTGCTGGGGTTGTTACCGGGGTTTCTTGGTCGGTTACTGGCCTTTGAACCGGAGTAACGTTAACCATTTCTTCAGAAATTGTGAAAAAACTAAAGTAGTTCTAGCTTTTATAAACGGATGGCGCCAATGAAGAAACACTAGGTGACCCGGTACAGATTATAGATAATCTGGGGGTTAAGTAATGTTTCCCACGGATGAGGTCTAACTGAGAAGGCTGTTCTTCAGGAGACCTGCAAAACAAACACCGTAAGCTCGTCACTGAGAAGGGGGGAGTTCCTCCTTGTGACCACCCTCCGGCGTGAGAATCAGACTAGGTTGCTCTGAATATAAGTGTATATTAAGAGATTGCTAGATAACTGGATAGTAGATGATCTTACCATTCCAAGATATTGGAGTATTTATAGCCGAAGGTAGGTTTCCAAGAAGGTACAGCCGGCTGAATAGTATTCCTGTTCAACCAACAGTGGACTATGCACAGGCCATACTGGTTGGTGGGTAGGTTACGGCCAACAGTAACAAAGTCGGCTGCACTATTCCACCAACTGTAGATTATGCACGTCCCACTTACTGTGGATTGTACGCAGGCCATGCTGGTTGGTGAATAGGTTACGGCCAACAGTAACACTATTCCACCAACTATAGGCCGCGCATGCTCCTCAGTAAGGGTTGGTGAGTAGGCAGCGGCTAATAGTGACAAACAGTACTAGAGGGTGCTCCTCCTCGCCCTGTTGTCGATGAGCTGTCACCCTGTGATTGGCTCATGGGCTGTTCTGGTCAGATCGTCTGTCCTATCCATACCTTGGTAGGTATGGTACAAAAGATCTTTCAGAATCAGACTGGCTCATTTAGGCGGGATTGTTCCCGCCTTGCTCATTCCTTCATGTGACTACTGAAGTAGCTAGTGTCTTGTGCGTGTAGCCCTGCTGTCTGCGGGTAGCCTTCCCTGATGGCTTGTATCCGCAACTGCGGGAACAGGCGGGGTACTTCACCATTGGGAGGCTTTCCCTGCGTGTTCAGCTTGTGTACTGCGCGTAAGATCCTATGAGTATGGTGGGTCCTGCGGGAGCAGATGGCCTTTGCGCAGACGTCCCTGTTCAAGGTGAGTCTTGCGGGACCAACTGGTCTCTGCTGGGACCTACCTCTTCAGGTAGAATGGGTATTCTAATCCTATAAAGAGATAAGTTAGCAAACTCCAACTTATTGAAAACCTTTATTTTAGCTTTGTTGATAAAGAGAAATGGAAAAGACCTTATGTGTTTCCAAACACTTTGTTAACACAAAAATGACTTATTTAACCATCATAAGTCATAAAGAGAGGAAAATAAGGAATCCCAAACACACCACAATGAGCACCAGAACCCGAGGTTCGGCTGATGTGGCTTAAAGGCATATGAGGGTGGGATGGGCATCTTGTGGAGGAAAGTCCATGAACAAAGGGTTGTGGCTGCAAACGGGTAAACGGACATGGAGTGTGGGCCCATGGGTCACTCTCTTTCACTCTCTCTCTCTCACACACACACACATATATATATATACATATATATATATATAATTTTAATAACTTTTTAAGTTTATATGTATAATTTTAAAAACTTTTTAATGAATTATATGAAGGTTTGGTTTTGTAGAAGTAAAGAGAGGTTTTGAGAAAAGTGAGGGCTCGAACTTTCAGACGATAACGGGTGAATTCATATCACTGAGAAAATGAGAAAAAAAGGGGGGAGCTTAAGGGAAGGCAGGGTTAAAGTTGACATCACAACGTCAATCGGGAACATTGCACTTCATCTCTCGGTACATGACTGTTTCTACGCGGTTTATATATCTTTTAAATTAAAAATATTTTTCTAAATACATAAATACCAATATATCATTTTTTGAAGCCAGTATTGTAGTAATTCTTAGTCGCTAGTCTGGCAATGGGTTAGACGCCTAATCTAGATTTCTATAACCGTGCCCGACGCTATATGCCTCGTATACTAAGTACCCAAAAAAACTAACATACACAACACTTGAGGGGGGCAAAGTAAAACTTTTCTTTTAGGTTTAAGAAACAAGAAGTCATTCAAGTTCCATGCTGTTTTGTACACTAAAAACCAAGATGAGCAGCAGACCACGTACCGGGCCGCCGAAACACGCGAACAAATTCGCCTGGAAACCCAACGCCGGCGTCAAAATTAACGAGACCGAAGTGGGCGGCCGGTTCGGACCCTTATCAGATATCACCGGAGTCTGCCCAAAGTGTAAAGACCAGATTGAATGGAAACGCAAATACGGCAAATACAAACCCTTAACTGAACCAGCCAAATGGTAACTGTGTTTATATTATTTTATTGTAGTTTCAGTTTTTATCATGTTTTTGATTAATTGGGTTTGTTTGTTTGTTACAGTCAAAAGTGTACGAAGCGAGCTGTTCATTAGGCGTACCATAACCTATGCAACGGTAATCAGGGCTTAATAAAGTTTGCATTTTTATCTATTGTTGCTACTTATGTTGGTTTATTTGATGGGTGTAATGTGAATTGCAGCTTGTGCTAAGGAGCATAATGTATGTGCTAAGTGTTCGTGCCGTGTTGACCGAATTGTTGGAAGGTTTGATTTTTTTTTTGTTTTCTTACGAAAGGCGGTTTTAAATAAAAAGTAATGCTTTTTTCAATAAAAAACAGTTGGTGTAAATTACAATTATTAAAATTTGTAAAATGATAAAGTGACGAACTTGATGGCATTAATGAACGATTTCCAAGCAGTGTTGTAGAAATCGCTAGGCGCTAGTCGGGCTGTGGGGTAGGGACTGGCTATTAATCGGATTCGAGTTTATATGTAATTTTCATTATACATATACACACACATAAAGTTTTCAATCTTGACCGATTTTGACCAAATAGCGATTAATCGGCGACTAGTTGGCAGGGTACCAACTAGCAATTAATCGGGTATTAATTGGTGCTTAGATAGGATTTTTACAACCATGTTTCCAAGATAAAGGCCACTAGTTAGGATGATGATGATGAACAGAATTTACGTTTTGATATAGGAGTTTGAGCTTGTGAATGGTGACTGATATATGAGTAATTTTTTGCAGAGATATTACTGAAGTAGAAGCTGAGCAGAAGATGCTTCAAGCAGTTTGTTCTTATCTTCTATGTTTGTTTGCATTTGTGCTGGTTATCTTTAGTGGTGCTTTCTAATGATGATAAATTATTGCTTTTCTTTTAGGCTATTAGTAATGCTCGAGAGAGAGAGAAGAGGTCCTTGCTTCATGCAGTAAGTGTCTTTTACTAATTCTCTTTTGGTTTTCTGTATTATTTACTTAGATTAAGCAAATGTCAAATAAGTATGATCATGAGAAAGAAAAGTGAAGAATAAAGAAGCTATATATACTTGTTACAAATCGCACAATCATGACTCAGTTTAATTGTCATGGTGCTATGTTTTTCTTTGATTTTGGTGATGTTATACACAACGTGTGGAATCCATTGTTTGAAACTATATTGTAGTCAAATATTCAAATGCATTTTAATAATGATATAACAGAGGGATCTTGTAAACTGCTAATACTTGTTAACAAATTTTCCATGTTTTTGCTGATAATTATGCGAGTAAAACTAAGCATTAGAGATTGTACTTCAATCCTGTATATTTAGAGGCTACTATTCATCCTCTACAATATTTTTTGTGAGTGTATAGAAAAAAGGAAAACTAATAAAATAAGTGTTTGTGAGTGTGATTAGATAGAGATAAAGAATAGGGTGTAGAAGGTTTTTTAAAAATATACAAAACTTAGAGAAAATACATTTTTTAGTTAAATTATATAGATAGAGATATAGAGAGTTAAAGTACATTCTATAAACATTTTAATTGAATTTATCGGCCCCAAAGTATGAGTTTTGTCATTTTGTTGGTTGAGTAGGACTTTATGATAAAACGAATCACTGACACTGGTAAATAGGTTGCCTCACAAGTCTTGGAGTTATGATAATAATGGGCGGATATAAAAGTTGTGATAATAATGGGCGGATATCCAAAGATATTGTATTTTAGTTATTTTAACCAAAATAAGAATAATGGTTTAATGTATTTGATGCTACAGATGAACAAAGGAAAATCTGAAACGAAAGAACAAGATCCAACTGATGTTCAACACAAGGCTGGTGATTTGTTCAAAGCCGAATCACTTGAAGCATACGCAGGCACAACTAGAGATGATGAAGATGAGGATGAAAGTGATGATGATGCCCAAGTAGTCAACTGAGAATATTCTTAATATGATTTCAGATCAAGTTTATGAACAATCACATTTTGCAATTTATAAACAAATGTTGGTAGTGATAGCGTGGTGTTATGAGTTCGTTTTCCTTTTTGTGTTTATGTTAAGGTCCATTTTTGTTGTGTTGTGTTGTATTCCAATCAGAAAAAACAAATATTGTCGTCTATTTAGCTTCCATTAGGGTCCAAATACGTGTGTAAATGGCCAACGACCAAACCAAACCCGAATCGACTAATATCGACCCAGACTTTCAATGGTATATTGTTTTAAGAAACACCATCGCCAAAGTTTGGGTTGAAATCAACTTGTCTTGTAACCAAACAACCGTATCTCCCAAAACAAGCGGAACTAGTCAGGTGAGGTTACAGGTCATGCTGGGTTCAGGTCAAAATAGAATGTTTTTAGAAATGGTCATTTCAGTTTGGGTCGGTACAGGTTCTGATTAAAATAAAATAGGGGCAAAACCTACCATTTTAGAAAAAAGAAAAAAAAATCAGATGAGTTAATTCACAGCTGATTATAATTATTAATCCATCAAACTAACATAATGCTAAACTTGCTGTTGGAAATACCACAACCCATATTAGCAAAAGCAATTATGTATAAAAGATTACTAAAGATTAAACTATAAATCACTCAAAACATCAAACTAGGATATAAGTACACCCATCCATGAAACCATAATCAAGAAATCAAAAGGGAAACCTAATTACGAGATAGCTCGAGGAAGATTCAGATTCGCCCAGTGACCGGATGATGATTTCTCAAGTGAAAAAATATGCAAGTCGTAATGGTGTTACGAAGACACCAACGTTAAAACAAGCCAAAACCAAAGGCTTGGGTTTGTTTTGCTGGTATACAGACAATAAAATGGAAACACCGATTGTTGACCATGAACACCAACATTAAGACAGGCTAGAAATACAAAATGATGTCTGAAAACCAGCAAGAAACAAAATCTATTGGTAATTTATGTTCCAAAATGGGATTACAAAGTAATGTCTAGAAACAGTAGGAAACAAAATCTACTGGTTATTTATGTTCCAAATTGGGATTACAAATAAAGCCTTGAATTACATCAATTCAATTCTAGCCAATAAAAATGGTTAAAAGAATGATATGTATGAACCATACATTTGATTTTATGTGATCTAGTTTCTACTCATCATGTAAACAAGAGAGCCTCGTGCCACTCGACACTATTCCTGTATCTGTAAGTAAGAATGATAAATGTATCTGATATAAATTGAACAAACCCCTCGTCTACGAAAGCAGGTTGTTATAATCTACAAATCTTGAGCGCAGATCCGTTCTACAAAATAATGAAGAAATAGTAAATGTTAGCATACAAGCAAGCACATGAACGAACATATGACATCAAAGTAATTACAATGAATCAAATGATTTAAGTTTTGGCTATCATAATGCTTGTATTGATGATTACTTTAACATTAAACATAAAGCACAACATAAGGAGAAAAAAAATTCGTACTCAAATATTCATATGCGAGTATCATAGATGTTCCCCATGCTGACATGCTAAAAAACCTTGGACCAATTCCCTTATAAAAACCTTTCCAGCCGTCTTCTGCTATCAATGTTTTGACAACTTCGCGTGTAGAGGGTCGCTTATCGTGTCCCATTACCTTGTATAAACGAAATTAATCAGCACGAATCCTTTTATTATAACTATATAAGTTACAAAAGAAGAAAATAATCAATGGGACTTAAGGAGAACAAGTACTTTCTTTTAACGCATGTGCTTCACAAACGTTTCAATTACATTAACTAATGGCAAATAAATGTACCTGTAATCGAGTCTTTATAGTGTCAAGTGGAGTTGTAATTATACTTGCTGCAGCAGCAGCAGAAATCCCACCCGCACCCTGAACTAAAACTATTGTCCCTTGACTAGGAACCGATCCATCGCCATCACTTCCATGACCTAACAGACTACATAAAACACGTGTGTTTATATTTTGCCGCAAACCACAAATCGGGAAAAAAACAAAGTAAAAAAAATAAAAAAAAATTGGTCACCTCCATATAACACGCTGACTGGACCCATAGCTAGCCCACCAAACAGCACTTGAAGGCGAATAAGTCATAACAGACAAACCAAATCCTCTATAAAGTCCTCTAATTCCATCTTGTTTCAAAACCTTACGTGCAACATCCAGACCACCGTTATAGCTCGCATGACCAGAATACCCTTGAACCATCAGCCTTTGACTAATCTGTTAACTTTCAATACTCAGAACACATACACATAACTCTAACATTATACTTAAAAGTAGGCTTGTAATCGAACCGAATGAACATGAATGGAGTATGTTCCTGTTCATTTAACTTTAACCAAACAACCAACTCATTAACGTAAACCAAAACGAACAAGGTTTTCATGTTTGTGCTCGTTCAACAAGAAAAAGAACATGTACGTGTTTGTTTATGTTCGTTCTTTAACAGTATAAACGAACGACTCGCGAACGTAAATGAACGAACACAACTAAAATAGATGAACGGACATACCCGAGATAAAACCAGCTAGAAGTAACGTGAAGAACAATGTGTTGATCCTAAATTGTTATCAAAACTAGACTAAGTTGTAACGGGCTAAATATGAATATATTAACGAGTGTAAATGGAAGAACCTAAAAAAACGTAAACTAACAAATACAGATTAATGTAAATGAATGAGACATGTGTTAATGCCTGTTTGTTTAACCAAAATAAACAAAATTTTATGTTCATATTTGTTGGTTTATTAAATAAACGTACTTCCCACCTAACGGTTCACAAACTGCTCATTAAACGTTGGGTTCATTTACACACCTACTCAATACAAAAACCAAACAATTAACAAAAAAGGAATCATACCACATCAATAGGAACAAAAACCCCTTGAGAGCAAAGAGAAGCCGTCATTCCCGCAAGCCCATTAGCAATGGCAGCTTTCGTAGGATCCGACAGCTTAAACGGCTCCACAATCTTGAAAGCCGCCACTTTCGTGGTCTCTAACGCGGTCATAAATATAACCCTTGCAGGAATCGCACCCGTGATAACCGTCCCAAACCCTCTATACAAACCCGGCACACCTTCAGCCTTTAACAACCCTCTAATAACCGCATAGGCGCTCTTCTCAACGGAATCTTTGGTTGTAACCTGCATCCTGGTCTTGACAACCGATATAGGGTACAACCCGACGGTAAGCCCGGTAAATATCCCAGCTCCCACGACATAAAACTTAGTTTTATCAAGTCTGCAAAATAATAAGACAATATATTTATATTATTGAGGATGTATAACCAACCTAACAACCACCAAAGTAGAGGAACTGAGAATGTGAAATAAATAATATTGTTTTTTGTTGTAATATCAATTTCATATATGGTTGTAAAATTATTTACTACAAAACGATTACAATAAATAAAGTGGCAGGCAACAATATTAAGATGTGAATTGAATTGAATGCTTACTTATCCCAATTAATTTCGGTTTGAGCAAAATATCCTGCTGTATTAGAACGAGCAGTCTCCATTGACACGTATATCTGAACAAAACCCTAACGATCGGAAGAATTAGAAACAAGCCGGTAGGAGGTGTTAGGGTTCTGAAAATTGAAGAGATCAAATCGTGGGGTGGGTGGCTTTAATCAAAATCAAATTAATAATAAAATGATTAGGAAGAAGAAGAAGAAGAAGAAGAAGAAAAATAATGGGAATGAAAAATCAACTGGTGGCTGGTCAATCAATGGGTTTATTATTATTATAACTAGGTTTTGGTTGCAATTGCACATGTTTAATCTAAACAAAAGAATTAATTCAGCAATATATTCTAATCTGTGTTTGGTCCGCCTAATTTTCTTAAAAACAACATACATGTGTTAAAATAATTAAAATTTACCACAAGATCATAAAATTAAACAACATACAAGAAATTTGATTCCGTAATGCATTTAAGTGGTAAAACAAACATAAAAAAAAAAATCAAAATATATGTCGCCACCCCCCACCTATCGGGTGTAGACGTTGCCTACCTATCGGTTACCATTACCACCACCATTGAAGATGGAGGGGCCAGGGGCGGACCCACATGTGCTCGTGCGGGTTCACGGGAACCCACTGAATTTTAAAATTTTATAGAAAATACATAAAAAAATATGAATAAACCCATAAGTAAATTTGAAATGAACACATTTAACGAAATGAAAGTTGGTGGAGTGGTTAAACCTTTGTGTTTGTCAACTTGTTTTTTGAATTCGCTGGTTCGAATCGTGTTAACTGCAATTATTTTTTTGGTTTCCAAAAATTAAGACCATGAAGAGGTAGGTCCCAGCAGAGCTCAGTTGGACCCGCAATACTCTCCTCAAAGAGGGACGTCTGCGCAGTTGAACCCGCAAGACTCACCTTCAACAGGGACGTCTGCGCAAAGGCTAAACTCGCAACCCCTTGAAGAGGGACGTCTGCGCAGAAACCAACTGGGCCCGCAGGACCCACCATGCTCAGAGACGTGACGTCCTTACGCGCAGTACGCAAGCTGTTCCCGCAGGAAAAGCCTCCCAATGGTGAAGTACTCCGCCTGTTCCCGCAGCTGCGGATACAAGCCATCAGGGAAGGCTACCTGCGCAGCAAAGCTACACGCACAAGGCACTTAACTCTTAAATAATTCAGTAATGTCACCTGAAGAAGGAGTGAGCAAGCCGGGAACACTCCCGCACAAAGCCGGGAAAACTCCCGCCCAAATAAGCCAGTCCGTACGATACTGGAGGATCTTTTGTACTGTACCTGACGAGGTATGGACAAAAGATCTGACCAAAGATACGACAGCTCACTGACAACAGTATGACGAGCAGCACGCTCTTGTACTGTATGTCACTATTAGCCGCTGCCTACTCACCAACCTGTCGGAGGACGTGCATAGCCTGCAGTTGGTGGAACAGGAATAGTACACAGCCGGCCTGGTCACTATCAGCCACTGCCTACCCACCAACCACCAGCATGGCATGTGCGTAGCCCACAGTTGGCAGAACAGGAACACTATTCAGCCGGCTGTACCTGCTTGGAAACCTACCTTCGGCTATAAATACTCCAACACCTTGGAATGGTATCATCTTATCTCATATCTCATATCTTGATATATTACCTGATATCTGCTCTAGTCATTCTCTTAATATACACTTATATTCAAGAGCAATCTAGTCTGATTCTCACGCCGGAGGGTGGTCACAAGGAGGTACCCCCCCCTTCTCAGTGACGAGCTCACGGTGTCTGTTTTGCAGGTTATCAGAAGAACCATCTTCGCCGGATCTAACCCCTCGTGGGAAACATCTACTTAACCCCCAGATTATCCGTAATCTGCCCGGGGTCGATTAGTGTTTCTTCATTGGCGCCATCCGTGCATAAAAGCTAGAACTAATTTATTCAGTTTTTTCAAACTTCTGGAAAGATGGTTAAGGTTACTCATTTGCCAAAGCCAGCGAATAACCAAGAAACACCAGTAACCACAACCCCAGCTACTGGGGGGAACACTGGCGAATACACACATTTTACGAACACTACGCCGGTTACCCGAGCCGAGGCAAGTGCAGTAAACAATCCTCCCCTGGGATTCATTGATACCCAGGTGGAAAGACAACAGACGAGGCCCCCCGGCCAAACACTTGAACAAGTTAAAGCGTGGGCGGAAAAACGTCAAAAGGAATTCCAAGCTGAGTTGGATGAACGCTTGCGTTCACTCCAACAGGCTGACGAATTCGGAAGCACTCAACAGCTCAACATGAGCAATGAGTGCGAGTACTTGGACGATGATTCAGAGGAATCCGACACCGACGCAAACCCTCGCCATAGGGCGAAAGGGAAGCGTAAGGAAACGGACTTCCAACCGAGAAGGAATTTAGGAGAAACCTTCAAACCAAAAAACGCGGGTGGAAACCCACGTGACTTCTCTAAAACCTTCAGACCAACCGCTGCAAATGCGGGAACCTCCAAGTTTGCAAGGGACATTGCGGAAGCAATCGCCCCAAGAAGTGCCAAACAGATGTCAAACATCAGCACCTATGATGGTATATCTGACCCAGACGATCATTTGAACAAATTCATAGCGGGGGCAACCGTCAGCAACTGGACGGAACCCACGTGGTGTTATATGTTCCAGATGACGCTGGTTGGAGCAGCCAGAGCGTGGTTCGACCGTTTACCGGTCCACCACATCTACGATTGGGCAGACTTCCAACAGAAGTTTAGCCAACACTTCAGCCAACAAAGAAAGTATACCGAAGAGCAATGGACAATCCTCAATTGCATTCGAGAGGAAGATGAATCTTTGCTAGACTTCATCACTCGCTTCAACTCAAAAAAGCTAAGTCTGGGTAATATTAGCGAAGATCTTGTTCGCGCTGCTTTCATCCAGGGCACAAAAGACCCAGAGCTCATCCGCACCTTAACGGGTAAAGATGGCATGCCATCCACATGGGATGCCGTCATGACAGCAGCTAAACGCTTCGCGGAAACGGAAAAGCAACTGGGTAGAGATCTTCCCCAAAGCACAAACCTCTACACCCAGAAAACAAGAGAAAACAATGTCCTTACCGCCCGACTAAACAAAAAAAGGAAGCTAGGCATTTGGCAGTCAAGGGTAAACTTTGACACTTCATCCGGCTCGCACCCTCGGTTAGGCGGAAAGGATAACATGCAGTCGTCGAACCGGAACTCCAGATGGACGCCACTCACCAAAAGCGTCACCAAGATATTCGACACCGAGAGACTCCCATGGCCAAAGGCTCCAATAATCCGAGAGCGTCACAACGCTGATCAGAGCAAATTCTGTGACTTCCACAGGACAAGAGGCCACAACACCGAGGAATGCGTAGACTTGAAGGACATCGTCGAAGCATTTGTCAGAGATGGGACGCTCACGCACCTCGTGGCGTAATGAACGCTGAGCAGGCTAATGCGTGTAGAACCCCAGTTGGGGAAAACACGAATAAAACTGCAGCTTCAATATCGGAGACTACATACTGCGTAAACAACGAGATTCCGAACCAAGTGATATCGGCTCGAAAAGCTCGATGACACTCCCAAGAACATGGAATGGAGCTCAATTACACAGTCTGCATGTAGATCAATTCCAAACTTGTAAAAGAAAAGGCCCAGAGCCACTTCTAATGGAAATGATTCTCCTTATCACATTGACGCTGATGGTCTTACATTTATGCTTAATGAGCTTTCCACACTGATATGCCGGTCTTCACCGCATACATAAGTGGGAAAACAAGTCGTTGCATGTGGAAGGCGGCAAAACCCGCATAAACACAGAACGATAAATTTCTAAACACAAAAAACGGCAAACCTTCACGCAGGTCAGTCATAGGTGAAGTTCGGTCATCCCACTAAATGAAAGTGCCGGTCCTACCCGCACAAATCATGATAGAGGAAACCGAACCTATTGACAACAGCGCGTGGAACGGTTAATTTATTCAAAACACTGATATGCCGGTCTTCACCGCATAAATAAGTGTGAAAAGTCGTTGCATGTGGAAGGCGGCAAAACCCGCATAAACACAAAAAACGGCAAGAATTTCTAAGGAAAAG
>NW_027501022.1:0-67004 GCF_021521415.1 Bidens hawaiensis | reverse complement strand
AATGGACTGAAAAACACTCGTTTTCGCGCTGTTTTTCACACCCGAACTAGTTTTCTTGCAAAAAAACCTAACCCGAAATAAATTTTGGACCGAGACCGGACCGTGGTATGCAAAAAGAGGCATCATTGGGCCAAAAAGAGGCCCAATGGACCCCTTAATGTTGGCGGCCGCAATAGAGGACCAACGACCCCCTTTATTTATATTCATACAATACTTCATTTGTAAGATATTTAGACAAAATATCTTCAAGAAAGTTCTGTCCAGCTTTGTTCTTCATATTTTTGCAAGAAAACTCAAGGTAAAACATCACTTTTATGAGTTTTTAATCATGTATAGTATATGTTATAATCATAAAATCATGATCTGATTAGAGATAATCATGTTTAACCATCCAAAACACTTAAAAATCACCTAAAAACATGTTTTGATCTTAACATGATTCCAAACCAGAAACATATAGTTTTTTGGCCAAAAACACGGATTAGAACGTTTTTATTTCGTTTTTACGGTTTAAAACCTCGGTTTGAAACCAAAACCGAAACCCTAATTAAAAAGGTTGGTATATGGATGTTTTATGCTTGGTTTTGTGTTATATAATATGTAGATATACTGAATTTGTGACCCAAGACCTGGAGAGTTGTTTAAACCATCAAAACCTACCGAAAACCGACAAGGTATTACCAATTAACTCGTTTAGGGTCTGTTTGTGCTTCGATTGTGTCGTGATTGTTATTAGGTTATGAAAATTTTCAGGGACATCAGGGATCACCTAAGTGAGTCCCTGTTCAAATTTGGTAATTTTTCGATAAACGGAGAATATTTGGCGAATTTATTACCTTTTATTGGCGTTTATTCGAGAAAAATAGGTAAACTTCATGAATAATTATGAAATTTGGTTTGGAACCTATAAATATTATTTAAAGATCACTGGAAAAATTTAGAACATTTGGAGATCTCTAAGTATTTTTTGTGCAATTGTGTTTTAATCGAGTTTTAATAGCCGAAAAACGCGCAAAAATGCATTTTGGCCAAAACGTTAGATTCTGGAGATTTTGCAGGGGCTATGTGATGATATTGAGACCACTTGGAAAAATTATCGGATTTTTCGGATGTGGTTTGGTATAAACGAGCTATTTATTACTTAATTATATCACATTAAATGAATTTTATAAATAGATAACTAATCATAAAATTTCTGAAAATACTTTTATAAAATTCTCCATATTTTAATTTATTTATACAAAAATTTTCATAATTCATATATAAATGCATAATTAGATATGAATAATCAAATGTTTAAACTAAAGTTGTTTTAACGAAACCGGCAGTTTTGAGTTTAACGGACTGACTGGTATGTCAAAATGGTCGAAAGTGGTAAAATATCATAGTTTTAGATGAGTTTGATAAAAAAAACTTTTTATGAGAATTCCGGATAATTCGGATGGATTGTACGCGTTTTGTAAAATCAAATCCGTAAGAAAACGGAAACAATCCTGCGATCAATCCAGATACCGAAACCTTAAAATTATTTCATAAATTAAATTATTTTATCAATCAATATGTTTACTTAAGTTTATGTGATCTTACCTTTCCCGAAACGCATAAACGATCAACTTGGCTAGGCTCGGAAAACGGTGAAACTGAGCCAAATCTAGTTTTGAACATTTCATAGTATACGTCGTCACAATCTAAGACTATGGTCATGTTCTGGGCCTAATAGCTATACCCAGTCTAATTGTACAGCCCGATTTAGTTTAAACACTGTACTACTATTAACAGTACGATACCGGTTATAGGAGTCAAGCTATAATCGAGGCACCTTACCTACTGATACATATTACGAGCTTGAACTACGATAAGGTGAGTTTCACGACCCCACTTTCTAAACCTTTTTACGAACTTTTGGGGTGGAAAGCATGTTTACATATACTTATATACTTGAAAACGCGTGATGATGTGAATTATCCAAGTACTAACACTTGAAAGTCCCCACAAACACAAGTGATTAACTTCGTGCCGGTGACGTGTGGATAGTACTATCGGTTTGACAAACCCAACTGACAGAGCCGGTGGGGTATGCTGGAACATGTTAACCCAGTTGCACATTGTCATTTATACTTATTACATTCTGCTATGTGGTGTTAGACATACTACATACTTGGGGCAAAGTGGCTGTTAAATGCCAACGGGAGTACATGGGCAAGGGTGGCCATGCGTGCGAGCTGTCTTGGTTTCACTTGTGGCTTAGTATAATACATCATACACATACATATATACATACGTACTATGAACTTTACAAACTCGTATACTGACTTTGTTCGTACTCGTGAAACTTGAAACTCACCAACTAGACGTAGTTGACCCGTTTTAACATGCTTTTCAGGTAAGCCGAAGTTGGAATGATTTGCTTACGTGCTTGGTGTTAGAAGCAACGTTGAATAACTATGAATAGATGTAAATACGTAGTAATGAATAAGAAGCCCGTGAACTGGTTATGTGATTTTCATCTAGTTTGTAAACTTCGTACCGAACCATGTACTATGATGTAAATTAGTTTGTTGAATTTCTTTATAAACAATGTGGTTAATACCGGTGTTATCTGTTGCATTTCTGTATTACGCTTCCGCAACTACCTAGTCGGGGTGTGACAGAAACGGTTAATAAAATGATAATTGGGCATTGTGCCCCAAATTGTAGAACTATAATGAATACTTCAAACCGATAGTCTCAACCAATTCGACAACAATCTAATCAGCAAACCCCACCTACCATGAACCTCCGTACTTGCTATGAATGTGGTAGTACGGAACACTATCGGAGATACGGCCCCAAGCTGAATCAGGGTGCATTGAGAAGGTAGAACCAAGCACAAGCATCAACATCCAATGCAACTAGGGGACACGCTTTGGTAATAGGATCAGGTGAAGCGCGTCATGATGTGAACGTGGTGACAGGTACATTATTAGTTTCCGGTCAGTATGCTTCAGTTTTGTTTGATACGGGCGCCGATAGAAGTTTCGTATCTGTTAACTTTTTACTCTTAGAAAATATGCCGGTGAGTGAGCTAACCAAACCATACACTATAGAACTCGCTAACGGTAAGTGTATACTGGTTAACCGAATAGTCCAAAACTGTTCCCTTATCCTAAATGACCACCCGTTCCTTATTGATTTACTTCCAGTGGAATTCGGAAGATTCAATGTTATAGTCGGTATGGACTGGCTATCTAAGTTTAAAGCTGAAATTGTTTGTAACGATAAGACTGTTAGGATACCTCTTCTGAATGATGAGGCGATGATTATTCAAGGTGAGAAATCGGGTAATGTACTACCTCTCGTATCCCAACTTAAGGCATTAAAGTATTTGTGCCAAGGTTGTACATTATACTTGGCAAGCGTAACAGTCAAAGACCCCGATGACAAGAGAATAGAAGACATCCCAGTGGTACACGAGTATTCAGATGTATTTCCCGATGAGTTTCCTGGTTTGCCGCCTACCCGACAAGTTGAATTCCGTATTGATCTGATATCGGGAGTAGCCCCCATTCCTAAGGCGCCTTACCGACTTGCACCTTCTGAAATGCAAGAAATGTCCAACCAGTTACAAGAGTTACTGGACAGGGGTTTTATCCGACCTAGTTATTCGCCATGGGGAGCACCGATGTTATTTGTGAAAAAGAAAGACGGAAGTTTTCGGATGTGTATTGACTACCGGAGTTGAATAAAGTGACTATAAAGAATAGATACCCATTACCCCGGATTGACGACTTGTTTGATCAGCTTCTGGGTGCGAAATATTTCTCGAAAATTGATCTCAGATCGGGTTATCATCAAGTAAGAATTCAGTAAAAAGACGTACCAAAAACAGCTTTTCGAACCCGGTAAGGTCACTATGAATTTTTGGTCATGCCGTTTGGGTTGACAAATGCACCTGTAGTTTTTATGGAACTTATGAACCGAGTTTGCAAACCCTACCTTGACAAATTTGTGATAGTGTTTATCGATGACATTTTGATATATTCGAGAAGTAAGGAGGAACACGAACAACATTTGCGGGTAATCTTAGAATTATTGAGACAAGAAAAGCTATACGCCAAACTGTCCAAATGTGAATTCTGGCTACAAGAAGTCCAATTTTAAGGACACGTTGTGAATCATCAAGGAATCCAAGTAGACCCCAGTAAAATTGGGGCTATTAAAGATTGGCAAGTACCTAAATCGCTGAAAGAAATTCGCCATTTTTTTGGGATTAGCCGGGTATTACAGACGATTTATTGAAAACTTTTCAAGTATTGCTCAACCTTTAACCCTCCTAATTCAGAAAGATCGAACGTATGACTGGGGATAAGAACAAGAAATGGCCTTCCAAACACTAAAAAAAAGTTATGTGAAGCTCCAATATTAAGTCTCCCAGATGGAACTGATGAATTGGTGGTCTATTGTGACGCATCTCGTAAGGGTTTAGGATGCTTACTAATGCAAAGAAAGAAAGTAATAGCATAAGTTTCCCGACAATTAAAAGGACATGAGAAGAATTATACGACCCACGACTTGAAATTGGGAGCAGTTATCTTTGCATTGAAAATCTGGAGACACTACTTGTACGACACTAAATGTACCATCTATACTGATCACAAAAGCCTACAACACATATTTAATCAGAAGGAGTTGAATATGAGACAAAGAAGATGTGTAGAGCTGTTAAATGATTATGATTGTGAAATTAAATATCATTCGGTTAAGGCCAATATAGTAGCTGATGCTTTGAGCCGAAAGGACAGAGTTAAACCGTTGAGAGTACAAGCACTTGGAATGATTGTCTAAAGTAGTCTGACCGAACAAGTTCGTGTTGCACAAGACGAAGCCTTAAAAGCAGACCGGTTAGAAAAGGAAGAACTACACGGGAATGAAAAGAATTTTGAGAAGAAAATTGATGAAGTATATTACTACAAAAACTGGGTCTAGATTCCAACACTTCATAAACTTCATGAATTGATTCTTGATGAAGCACACAAATCCAGATATTCTATTCATCCAGGTACTAACAAGATGTATAAAGATGTTAAGGAATTTTACTGGTGGCCTGGCATGAAAAAAGGATATAGTCGTGTATGTAAGTAAATGTGCAACGTGTGCAAGGGTTAAGGTTGAATACCAAAAACCTTCGGGAATGTTACAACAACCCGAAATCCCACAATGGAAATGGGAACAAATTACCATGGACTTTGTGACGTACCTTCCCAAAACATTCCGAGGACACAATGCCATTTGGGTAATTGTAGACCGATTAACCAAATTTGCACACTTTATTCCAATCCGTAACACTTACTCTACCGAGAAACTTGCCCAAATTTACATTGATGAAATTGTATCTCGACACGGAGTACCTCTTTTGATTATTTCAGATAGAGACAATCATTTTACTACACATTTCTGGCAAGCCATTCAAGAAGATTTGGGAACCCAAATCAACCTGAGTACTGCTTATCATCCTCAAACATATGGCAAATCTGAGCGAACTATTCAAACCTTTGAAGATCTACTTCGTTCTTGTGTACTGGATTTCAAAGGAAACTGGGATCTACACCTCCCGCTCATTAAGTTTTCTTACAATAACAGTTACCACAGTAGTATACAAGCGGCACCTTATGAAGCATTATGCGGGCGATAATGTGGATCGCCACTTTGTTGGACAGAAGCGGGTGATACTCAAATTACAAGGTCCAATTTAGTTCAGGAAACCACCGATAAGATCCAGAAGATTAAACGGAAATTGAAAGCTGCCCGTGACCGACAGAAAAGTTATGCTGATATTCGTAGAAAACTGTTATCCTTTGAAATCAACGACAAGATGTTTTTGAAAGTATCGCCATGGAAAGGCATTATAAGGTTTGGAAAGACTGGTAAGTTTGCCCCGAGATACATTGGACCTTTCAAAATTATTGCAAAAATTGGTCCTGTAGCTTACCGATTAAAATTACCCTTAGAACTGAGCACCATTCACGATGTGTTTCATGTATCGAATCTGAAAAACTGTTTGACTGATGAAACGACAATAGTACCACTGGAAGATGTTCAGATCAATGAAAAGCTCAATTTCGTAGAGGAACCGGTAGAAATCGTGGACGGGAAAACTAAACAGTTACGACACAACAAAATTTCATTGGTAAAAGTTCGGTAGAATTCAAAACAAAGACCCGAATTTACTTGAGAACGAAAGGATGAATTCCGGAAGAAATACCCACACCTGTTCCCTAAAAAGAAAACCGGTGACACATCAAATTTCGGGGACGAAATTTCTTAACAGGGGGAGAATGTGACATTCGGGACAAAACGAGGTATACTATATTCACTAAGTAGCGAGTAAACAATAAATCGGTTAATTCGTAGTGCTTAAATGAGTAACCGACCGATACTAATTATGACCGTATATATACCGAGGGGTCATACATAAGTTATACATATATTATAGTAGCTAACATATTGATATTTAGGCCCCAGTACATTTAAAACCATTTAAATGAAAAAAGTTTCGTTTATTGATACGCTATGAGTTTAAACGCAATCGTTAACATCAAAACGAGCATTATTGCATCCGTTAAGCCGAAAAATATTTATAAAACACTTATATGACATGCTCTAAGCAATCCGTGAAAATATTTTGGATTTTTACAACGAATCAGTATGTTTTTCTTATTTTACAAAATGGACTGAAAAACACTCGTTTTCGCGCTGTTTTTCACACCCGAACTAGTTTTCTTGCAAAAAAACCTGACCCGAACTAAAATTTAGACCGAGACCGAACCGTGGTATGCAAAAAGAGGCATCATTGGGCCAAAAAGAGGCCCAATGGACCCCTTAATGTTGGCGGCCGCAATAGAGGACCAACATCCCCCTTTATTTATATTCATACAATACTTCATTTGTAAGATATTTAGACAAAATATCTTCAAGAAAGTTCTGGCCAGCTTTGTTCTACATATTTTTGCAAGAAAAATCAAGGTAAAACATCACTTTTATGAGTTTTTAATCATGTATAGTATATGTTATAATCATAAAATCATGATTTGATTAGAGATAATCATGTTTAACCATCCAAAACACTAAAAAATCACCTAAAAACATGTTTTGGTCTTAAACATGATTCCAAACCAGAAACATATAGTTTTTTGGCCAAAAGCACGGATTAGAACGTTTTTATTTCGTTTTTATTCTGGCCAAAAACCAGAAACCAAATCAGAAATCCTAATTAAAAAGTCTGGTCTTTGGATGTTTTGTCACCCCCCCCCCCCCCGTCTATGGCCTATGAGCGTGAACCAACAGTTGGTATCGTATTTGTAAATAAATCAGAGTTGCGTTTAATTGCGGAAGACTTATAAACTTTAAGGATCGAAAATGTAATATTTACATATATCAAAAGTCAGGATTAAAACACCCAATGGTTAACAAATTATTTATGTGTTTATAATTTACAAACCATCATATTAAGTTTACAAAAAGAATCCGAGCCATCGGATATATCAATAGCGCTTCGACGCTCCAAGCGCTAAACTTGTTCACCTGCAAAATGTAAGAAAATACGTCAACAACGAATGCTGGTGAACACGCTGACGCAAAAATAACTCTTTTACTTTATTACCCATCGAGACTACGCCTGTCTCGGCCCAACGTGGCTTAGGAATAACAAAGTCAAATAACACATTATAAACTAGAGCCTCTACACTAGGTCACCTCACAAACACCGCAGCGTTCGACTTCATTAAGTACCCGTAAATATACACATACGGTCGTACTCCCTGCAGGAGAGCGTCCTACGACCAAGGGTGGTGTGATCATGCCCATACATCGCATAGTACCACCTACGTAAGGATCTAGACATATGTATACCACAGCCTGAGAGCTAGGTTTATACCCATAGTTATAACGGTTTTAGGAACACATAGTTCCTTGTAAACAATTTCATATAACAAGTTGACTTTTTTGAAAACAAGTTTAAAAGTTTGGGGGCGTATTCACCTTGTCTCTTTAGGATCGGCTTCACTCACCGTCCTAGGGTCTTTCCCTTTCTTTATCTCGTACCTATAGTACGAGTATAAATATTTGTTAGTCGGATACACGATCCGGCTTAAGACCTTTAGTCTTATATCTCAATCCTCGATTGAACCTTTATTTCAATTCTTTATTTACTTGAAAACCTCTTGTTTAAAAGTAAATTTATAAACCTTTAGTTTATATTCAAAACCCGACGTTTCTTCTTCTCCAGGAAACGTAATCTTTTATTATTTAAGAATACTCTTTATTCATTAAATAATATTTTCATAACAAAGATTATATACATATATACTTACACACATATATATGTTATCACATATTCAACATTCAATCTTTAATCATTTCTTTGTTATGTTTTCTTTTCTTTTCTTTTATCGAGGTATCGAGTATAACCTCGACTTAAGGCTTAAGCCTTGAATATAATATTCAATTATATTGAATTCGATATTACGCCTAACCTTAAGTGGCGTATAGAAATCCTAGGGACTTGAGCAGCACTCCGACGCCGCTTTACTTCTCGATCGTCAAACGATTACACCAAACTTCCGTACTCATCGACACGCTTATTGAGATTCATTGCCATAACAACAACACCTTCTAGGTATGTGGGTGGAGGGTAACACAACTCAAAGGAAATGTCGATACACAAACGAGATATTCGAGGCACGCTTATCGAGGAAATCGTGGCACGTTTTACGAGGATTTTTAGAGAGAGGGTGATATTTCTAGAGAGAGGTTAGAGAGCAGGTTTTGGGATGTGGAAATGATCTGCCCTTAATAGACGAAATTTGATGTTCCATCGCGGTACGCGATAGGCTTCTGGCACCCATCGCATACCGCGATGTAGCCCAGGTGAGTCACACCCTAGGTCTGCCACGTGTCGACACGTGGCAGACGTTGTGCCACGTGTTGACACGTGGCGGACGTTGCGCCACGTGTGGCCACGTGGCGACCGTTGTGCCACGTGTGGACACGTGGCGCACCACGTGTCTCATTTTCAGACATCCCATTGCGGTACGCGATGGGAGTTTCATCTGCGCGATGGGTCAGGAAAACTAATTTTTCATTTTTAACCCTCTAGTTTGGATTTTGGCAATTTTAGTCCCTAGACTTTGAAAAGTTGATACTTTGAACTCGAAATTTTCACGGTGTTACATCCTCCCCACCTTGAAACAAATCTCTTCCTCGAGATTGCTTTACTCGAACAAGTGTGGGTATTTTCTTTTCATTTCCGATTCGAGTTCCCAAGTATATTCGGGCCCTCTACGCGAGTTCCATTTAACTTTCACAATTTTCAAAGTTCTTCTTTTCAATTTCTTTGTTTTCGAATCTTCAATTTTAATTGGACGTTCTACGAATTTTAAATTTTCATTTATTTCTACGTCTTTCAATGGCATAGCCAAAGATTCATCGGTCAAACATTTACGCAGATTCGAAATATGGAACACATCATGTATTCTTTGCATTTCCTCAGGCAGTCGCAATCGGTATGCAACAGTGCCGATTCGTTCAAGTACCTCGAAAGGTCCAACGAATCGAGGACTCAATTTTCCTTTCTTGCCGAAGTGAACAACGCCTTTCCAAGGAGAGACTTTTAATAACACTTTCTCACCGACTTGAAACTCTAACGGCTTACGACGAACATCGGCGTAGCTCTTTTGGCGATCACACGCCATCTTAAGTCGTTCTCAGATTTGGAGAACTTTGTCGGTTGTTTCTTGGACAATCTAAGGTACAGACAATTGGTTGTCTCCGGTTTCAGACCAACACATGGGCGTTCTACACTTTCGACCATATAACGCCTCAAATGGTGCGGCTTGAATACTTCGGATGGATTGTACGCGTTTTGTATTATCAAATCCGTAAGAAAACGGAAACAAACCCTGCGATCAATCCAGATACCGAAACCTTAAAATTATTTCATAAATTAAATTATTTTATCAATCAATATGTTTACTTAAGTTTATGTGATCTTACCTTTCCCGAAACGCATAAACTATCAACTTGGCTAGGCTCGGAAAATGGTGAAACTGAGTCAAATCTAGTTTTGAACATTTCATAGTATACGTCGTCACAATCTAAGACTATGGTCATGTTCTGGGCCTAATAGCTATACCCAGTCTACTTGTACAGCCCGATTTAGTTTAAACACTGTACTACTATTAACAGTACGATACCGGTTATAGGAGTCAAGCTATAATCGAGGCACCTTACCTAATGATACATATTACGAGTTTGAACTACGATAAGGTGAGTTTCACGACCCCACTTTCTAAACCTTTTTACAAACTTTTGGGGTGGAAAGCATGTTTACATATACTTATATACTTGAAAACGTGTGATGATGTGAATTATCTAAGTACTAACACTTGAAAGTCCCCACAAACACAAGTGATTAACTTCGTGCCGATGACGTGTGGATAGTACTATCGATTTGACAAACCCAATTGACAGAGCCGGTGGGGTATGCTGGAACATGTTAACCCAGTTACACATTGTCATTTATACTTATTACATTCTGCTATGTGGTGTTAGACATACTACATACTTGGGGCAAAGTGGTTGTTAAATGCCAACGGGAGTACATGGGCAAGGGTGGCCATGCGTGCGAGCTGTCTTGGTTTCACTTGTGGATTAGTATAATACATCATACAAATTCATATATACATACGTACTATGAACTTTACGAACTTGTATACTGACTTTGTTCGTATTCGTTAAACTTGAAACTCACCAACTAGACGTAGTTGACCCGTTTTAACGTGCTTTTCAGGTAAGCCGAAGTTTTGAATGAATTGCTTACGTGCTTGGTGTTAGAAGCAAAGTTGAATAGCTGTGAATAGATGTAAATACGTAGTAATGAATAAGAAGCCCGTGAAATGGTTATGTGATTTTCATCTAGTTTGTAAACTTAGTACCGAACCATGTATTATGATGTAAATTAGTTTGTTGAATTTCTTTATAAACAATGTGGTTGATACCAGTGTTATCTGTTACATTCCCGTATTACGCTTCCGCAACTACCTAGTTGGGGTGTGACAGTAACGGTTAATAAAATGATAATTTAAATCCGAGTTGTTACATATATATTTGAAGAACCACTTTGAGTAGTTGAACTGGGTTTGCTTAGTGAGAGCACCAATAACGGCAACCCATTCTAGCATGATTTTGTCGAACCCACCTTTCTGATCGGAGAGAATTTTCCGTGATGTGGAAAAGAAATTTCCGTGACAAACGTTTCTTTTTGAAAATTTTCCAAATCCTCCTTTTGAACTTATCGAACCAAATATTAGAAGCATCCATGATGTTTGAGCACTTCTCAAGTGCTCCTCTTTAGCAACTAACTTCTTACCGGCCACTTCATTATTTATAACGTCTCCATCTTTAACTATTTTGGAATTGGTCCAAAACTCCTTAATCCATCGACTGTGTATGTTTGGGTTGACTGAGATGGCATGTATCAAAGGACACTCCTGAAGCCCCTTTATCATTGAAGTAAGTACTTTATGCTTTTTCTTCCTTGGCAGATCCAAGGGACGGTGCATGTTGTGTTGCTGCATAGATAAATAGGACAAACAATTTGGACTGTGGAACAAAGAACATACGTACACAATAGTTACAAAAACCAATCAAGTTAAAACTAATTAACTCACAACGAATTGAGTCGAATTAGGTTTTGGAAACAAATTTTATTAATTTACAGTCTTAAATGGATCGAGTATGAAATGAATTGACTGATGGATTGAAGAGAATTTAAGTTGAATCGAATCCAAGGAAAACTAATCGAATCGAGTCTCAAAGATCAAAAAAATTGAATGGCAGATTGATTCGATTAAAATTTGTTCAAATGAATCAACTCTGCAAACTAATCGAATCGAATGAATGTTCGATTTGATTAGATTAAGATAGTCGATTCAATTGGTTTGGTTAGTCGATTTGATTCCTTTGGTCAGTCTATTTGATTCTTTTGAGCAGTCGATTCGATTCCTTTGGGCAGTCGATTTGATTCCTTTGGGAACTCAGTTCGATTCCCTTATACCTTCAATACTTTAAGCATGTTGGTATTACTTTAAATCTAATCTAATCAAATCCAGTTTCAATTCGATTCAGTCAATAACACCTTCAGCATTTCAACCCAAAACCCCAACATGTCTAAACATTCTCAGACTAAGCCAAAATCTCAGTTACTTTTAATAATGGGTTCATCTAACCCCCGATAACATCGTTCGAACCTTCTCAGATACAAACTCAAACAAGTCATGGCTCAATTTGACCCAGAACTGTTCCAAAACCCTAGAAATCAAGGAAACTAAACAAACAAGTGTAAAAACACAATTAAATCCATACAAAAGTCCTTTATGATGTCGCTAATAAGATTTGGTCAAGGAAACCAATTGGTTAACAAACAACATGTAACAGGCCTGCAGATCCTCCGACGGTTCCTGTTTGGACCATCAAGAACACAAAGAGAAGAAACACAAATTTGACACATATTGGAAGAGTTACCGATGGAGAGAGTTTCATTGTTGAAGAATTAAAAGTGTTAATCAACGATTTTGAAGGATTAGGTTGATGTTATTTGAAGATAGAAGCAGCGACGGAGGTCTAAGGGCTTTCTTAGAGAGAGAGAGGGAGTTGAGAGGATAAGGATAGGGTGTGTGAGGATAAAGTGAAATATATTTTGAGGTTTCCTTTATATAAGGTCAACCTATCTCGCGATATGGTCAAAATACTTCAAGATTTAAACGATTTTACACACCCGACCCTTCAACTCAGAAAATATTTACAGATTTAAACCTGAAAAAACATTCACCCACCAAATCTAAACACTCTAAATACATGCAAGACCTTATCATAAACCAAAAGATTTTCTTTAAAATCAAAGATAAAACTAAAATAGAAGAGAATAAAATTAATTTAAAAATAAAAGTTGAAGTAAAAAACAAAAATAAAAATACTTAAAGATTAAGTTGGAAACAAAAATAAAATTCGAAAGTAACAAAGTGAAGTAAAGATGAAATTAATATTATATTTAATAAACTACTAATAAATATTAAAAGTTTACATATTTTTGGTGAGAAAGATCACGATATGAATCACATTATCCATTAACGTCTTAGGTCGCACTTCTATTTCAATATTATTGTGCAAAGAACCCAAAGTCAATTGTAGATATAATTTGTCCACTTTAAACTTAACAAATATTTAGATGTCAATGTGATATGTTAAGGTATATATTAAGCACGGTACTTATGTGGTCCCCATTTAATCCATCAAATTTACTAACTACATCATACCTCGGGCATAGTTTGGGTTTACTAGATTGCCCCAAATTGACTCCGACCCCCTAATGATTGATCAAGTCATTTTAAGCTTTTATGAACTTTATGAAAAAATTTTAAAACAATAAAGGCTGAACCATGGACTTACTTGTCATACGAAATTACAAGCCACCTTATAATGTGTTTAGGACTTACTTGTTTGCCCCACTGTTCGTGGTTCTACTATACCCTTTTTTGTTTGTTAATTATCAACATTTTTGTTATTGAATTTAAATACTATAAGCACTTTGCAGTTTTCTACTTTATAATTTTGATACTCAATATTAGTTATTTAAAGCAAGAATAGTTTTTATGGTGATCAATCACTAACGGACTCATGTATGACTGATTAATAACATTTTGCCTTCATTTGTATGACTTATGTTGGAGTTGGCAACCACTTCATGAGTGTGTGACCACTAGCATAAACAGGAATTTAAGTTTATATCACTTTGACATTTACTCATTATCAAGCCTATCTACACATCAACCAATGATCTTCCTGGCTTTTGATCTATTATTTTCATGTGCTAGGATAATTAGAGACAGTTTCTTATCATTTTTCAAAGGTTAGATCGATTTCTCAAAAATTTATAATTTATATACTCTGACTCCCTCTAAACAGGAGCTCCCCCTAAGCAGGATAATGCCTTTTTGAAAAAAATTCTGATTTTCTTAAATTGTAAAATAGATATAAAATATAGAATAATTTTGGCAAGTCAAATGACTCATTTTAGTTTTTCTTAAACAAAGTGAAAATCTTGTTGGTGAGTTAAAAACTTAACTCATTTTCTCCCTCTAAAACTGTGACATATTTGAAAAATATTTACGATTTTATAAACAAAAGGATAAAAATAAATTTTGGTCAAAACATATCATGTCAAGCGACTCTACGAGAAATAGAATTCAAGCACGACCAAAAGCTTTGGTGAAAAGGTCAGCAAAGTTGTCGTCAGTGTAAACCATTTCAATGGTGACAAGCTTATGATCGAAACAATCACGAATGAAATGCATTCGGATGTCAATGTGCTTAGTCTCTAAGTGTTGGACTGGGTTTTTCACAATGCAAATCGTTGCTTCATTGTCGCACTTGATAGGGGTGCCAAAGAAATTCAAACGTAATCCAGCAGCTGATGCTGGATCCCAATGACTTGAGCAGCAACCGGAAGCGGCAATGTACTCAGCTTCAGCGGTGAAGGTAGATACGATGACATACTTCTTGCATTGCCATGAGATCAACCGGTCACCCAGGACTTGGCATCCTCTAGATATTGACTTTTGTCTAAATTGCACCCACCATAATCACTGTCGGTATATGCATGCAGTACCAAAGGAGAATCTTTAGGGTACCAAAGACCCAAACGAGGCATTCCCTTGAGATACTTAAAGATACGTTTGACAGCAGTTAGGTGTGACTCTTTCTGATTTGATTGATATATGGCACACTAACAAACAGGAAACATGATGCTTGACATGCTTGCAGTGAGCTACATCAATGAACCAATCATTTACCCATAAAGGTGTTGATCACTGGTTGTCCTGATGTATCTAGAGCTAGCACCAGTCTTGTAGCAATCGGAATGATAAAGGAATTGGCATCCTTGAACCCAAACTTCTGATCAATTTCATGAACTTTTTTGTCTTGGTGAATTAAAATTCAGTCCGTCTTATGTTCAACTTGAAGGCCTAAAAAGAATGTCATTTCCCCTGACGAACTCATCTCAAACCGACTCTGCATGACTTCAGCAAACTCTCTACACAATCTATCACATGTAGATCCAAAAATAATATCATCAACATACACTTGGACAAGAATTTGCTCACCCTTTACCTTCTTAATAAAGAGAGTTTGATCAATTACTCCTCCCTTGTAGCCATTTTTCAGAAGATGTTCTGCTAAAGTAGCATACCAAGCACGGGGTGCCTGATGTAGGCCATAAAGAGATTTATCAAGGAGGTAAACATTATCAGGACGATCAACATCTTCAAAACCTGGTGGTTGTTTGAAACAAATCTATTCTTTCACTTTTCCATACAAAAAAGACAGTATTGACATCTATTTGGTAAACTTTGAAGTTCATGTAAAAGGCGTAGGCCAAGAAAAGACGAATAGCCTCTAGCCTAGCCACATGAGCATAAATTTCATCGTAATCCAAACCTTCACGTTGTGAGAAACCTTGCACCATCCATCATGCCTTATTTCTTATTATAACCCCCCCTATCATCATTTTTGTTCCTGAAGACCCATTTTGTGCCTATCGGTTTCTTGTTCTCGGATTTCTTCACCAGTCTCCAAAAATTTAATTTCTTGAATTGTAACAGTTCTTTTTTTGCATTGCTTCAACCCATGAAATTTCTTTTATCGCCACCTTGTAGTCCTTCGGCTCAACCTGAGAAATAAAACAAGCAAATAGACATTTGTTAATTGTACCTGACTTGCTTCTTGTTTGGATACCGGTATAGGGAGATCCTATGATGTTTTCTATAGGATGAGAACAATGGATCGGCAATTGCGGGATATCCTCTACAATCTCAGCTAGCTCTGCTTTCACTTCAATGGTGAGACTATTGATCGGACGAAATACTCTAGGAGCATTGAGTAGGACATCGGTTGTGTGGTGTACAACGTCATAATGATCTACTACATGCTCATGAGCAATTGGTCCATCCCATAATTCCTCGATGAAAGGGACAACAATTGCTCGAACCATAGTTGAGTCAGTGTTGTCTGATATACCAGCAGCCACCAGATCAGCAGTTCCTTGAACATTATTCTCTGATGATGGAAGTGTGGCAATAGACTCAACCACACTGGGTTCGGCTTGGAGATTAACAGCTGGTTCAGTGTGATCAAAATCAACGCTGGCGGTAGACATGAATGACGATTCTAAGTCAGAATTAGAAACATTTTCAACAATCACTATGTCTTTTGTGTCTGTTGGCTGAATATTGGGATTGAACAATGTCGAGGATCTACGGGCAATATATTTATGTTGGATGGTCCGGCAGACAGGTTGACTTCATTCATGTTGTATGCAAGGATTTGCATCAGCACTGTTTTAGGCATCGAAGTGGGAACTTGTAGATGGGGAGGGGTAAACGCCTTTGAACTGATTGAACAAGTTTTCATAGTCGAACATCCAGTTAGGACCCGTGCGCGCATCAGTCAGATTAATCTCTTGCCGTTCAACGTTGAATGATTCTATGATTAGTTTGGTTGTCTTTTTATAGACGCCATAAACCGAATTGTTGGTAGCATATCCAACGAAGTAACACTCATTGGCCTTTTATGCAAACTTTGAGTCAGAGTTGACACCAGAGTGTAGCAAAGTACAAGGACATCCAAAAGTCTTGAAGTAGTTGACCACCGGCTTAGTCTTCTAATAGACTTCATAAGGAGTCTACTTTTGGCACTTGTTGACTAACACGGTATTTTGAATGAAGCAAGAAGTATTAATTGCCTCCCCCCAAAAAAACAAAGGAAGCTTTGAGTCTGAAAGCATTGTTCTTGCAGCTTCAATCAACGTTGGATTTCGACGTTCATTGACCCCATTTTGCTGTTTAGTGTACGTGGCACGGAATTGGAAATCTGTCCCTAGTGAGTGACAAAACTTATCCACTGTATTTTTGTAGTACTCAGTTCCGTTGTCGCTTCGAATGCACTTCACTTTCTTATTTGTTTGTCTCTCCACAAGAGTGATGAACTTGATTATAAACCGAGCAGTCTCATCCTTGTGTCCTAAAATAAAAGTCCAGCTAAACTGATAAAAATCATAAGTAATAAAAAGACAATGGGCTTTTCGGCCGATCTCCAAGGGATGAATGGGACCAAAAAGACCCATATGTAACAGCTGAAAAATGGAGTCAATGGTATTAACGATCTTAGGCGTGTGAAGGAGCTTATGCTTCCTGCACTTTGAACCTAAAAGACATTTTTCAATACAGGAAAAGGATTTAATCGGCAAGCCCCTCACATGTTCACCTTTAACTAGCTTGTTTAAATATTTAAAGTTAACATGGCCAAGACGCTGATGCCAAAGAGATGAATCGTTCTTCGAGGCTTTGGACAAAAGACAAGACACAATTCTTAGAGAATATGAACTATTCGTGTACAAAACATAGGCATCTTGTGCCTCGGAGTACGGATCTGAATCCATTCTTCGGGGACAGTAAAACCTGGTTTGAGAATCAAACATTCATTTTCAGTAAATAATGCTGAAAACTTCTTGTCATAGATTTGTGAAAGCATATTATGATTGAGTTGTTCCACAAAATTGACATCATCAAAGGTGAGCATCTGATTTGATACTTTAACCTTCTTGGTTATGTTACCTCCCATAAATCCATCAAAGGAAATGTGTCCCCTATCAAACGGTTGAACGTCAAATAGCAAGGACTGGTCCTTGTCGTGTGTCTGGTGCAGCCACTGTCTAAGTACTAGATACTATTGACTAGCCTTCTTGACTACCCCTACACACATTAACAGCTAATTAGACATGGGTTCCAAACACTTAGTTTCCTCGGGAAGGTTAAAAATGAAATCACCCAATCTTAATTTTATTTTATGGAAAAATGAAACTTTGAGGTGTGTTAATACCTAAAAACCAGTCCTTAGGAATTTGTACGAATATCCGATTCCTAGTTTTTAAAGATGCTTTGGACTGTCTCCTTTTTGTTTATAAAACAAAATCCACTGATCTTTCGATCTTAGGATTCCTTTGCTTTGCCACTTTTGAAGACCTCTTGGATTTTTCAATCGTTGAACCCATCTTTGTTATTTCCATCTTGGTAACCCCAAAAGGTTTCTTTGTTTTAGGCTTTTTATTGGATCTCACATCCATTTCACTGTCGGTTTTAACTGCTTTATCGGTCCTTGATCTTGAGCTGCTAGTAGCTTTGGATCGAGACTGATCAAGCGGTATTTTCATCTCTTTTTGCTGTCGATGCTAGTTTTTGCAATGTCGTGCATGGCGAGACGGGTTTCCACACACAAAAAAACACTTTCGTCTATGAACCATACATCTGAATTAGACTAAGATTGGTGCATCGGGAATGGTGATCCTTGGAAAAAAACATGATTTTAGAAACTATTTAACCCATAACTGTAATTGTTAAAACCGTTTGAATAACAAGACTCAACATAGTTCGGTTCATGGTGAGTGTAATAGTTCCAGTCATACCAGTTGTATGACTGAGGATTTCTTTATTGATTAGTTGTTTAAGAAAATGATTGTTTACTTGGTGGAATATATTTTTACACGAAGTGCTTATTTTTTCATTTTCAAAAACTCTAATTTTGATTTACATTATCCTCAGGCTTACAACTAGATGATGTACGGCTTGCTACATTCACATCATCATCCTTTTTCAAAGTTTGGCAATTTTCAACAACAAATTCGTCATAAATGGTTTCACGATCACTATCCGAAATAGTGTTAATATTTTCATTCAAAATAGAGTGAGAAGTGCCAACATTAACACTCTCACATGATACAACATCATCCAAAGATGAGGTTAATATATTTTTTAGGGAAATTAAGTTGTTATTATTACAGGCAGAGTTGGTAAATGATTTTGAATCCACATTAGAAACAAAAGGTGAATTTTCTATTATTTCTTCCTCACAACTCATGTCATTTTCCACCGCCCCACATTCAGCTACACCACCTGCTGAACAAGATAAGCCACCATTAGAATCAACATAAATATATGTGGAATCAACTTGCTTTGAAGTGGGAGGAAAAAATGTCTTAGGTTTTGGTACATGACCAACTCCATACACCATTTCATCCTCTTGAGGGGTGTCCAAACTGAAGTAAGGTAGGAATGTATAGTTATCATTAAATGGAGGTCGTATTGCCACAAATTCGTATCCCAAGCATGTCTTTTGTTTAGCACCCATCTGAGCTCCAGTGATGCCATTAAGCTTATCAGAGGCCATTTCAAATTTATCAGCAATAATTTTTCTTTTAGAAAGTTCTAGTTCTAACTTTTCAATTTTAGCATTTAACTTAGCAACACGTCTTTCATGAAATTCAATAGTTTTAGTGGCCTAAAAGAACTTACCATGCATTTCAGCCATGTCATCATTATGAGTAATCCTAGTGGTGTGTATCTTATCAACTTTCTTATATTTTTCATTCAGATTTTTAATGCTTTGATTCTATTTAATCAAAGTAGCATTAGATCTATAAAATTCTACTTTAAAGATACAAGCTAGAGAGCAAAGATGTTTGTGTACCTTGGGAATTTTAGGAGTAACGGGGTTTCTTCCTGGTGTAGAGATTGAAGCACCCATCACTTTATCCACAAAAGCCATATTTGCCATGGTTAGAGGTTTTGCTAACTCCGTGAATTGATCATCTTCCCATCTGGTTGAGTGGACCCTTCAGATTGATAGACAAGGGCCTTGGAGCTTGTATCTAAATTACCCTAACTACTTCGAGAACCTCTTGACCCACGGACCTCCTATCATTATTCCTTCCTCCCTTGTTCTCAGTAACATCGGTGACCCTTTGATGTTGTTGGAAGGCTTTGCAGGATTGGTGCATTCTCTGGCAATGTGTCAGACTTCATTACAATTGTAGCAACGAAGCTTATCTTTGTCGAACCTGATACTGTGCACATTTGAGTCCTTGAAGTCGTCACGTCCATAATTCTTCATGAATTTCGTTGCTTTGTGAACAATCATAGACATGTGATACCTTATGTCCATCTTTTCAAGAACCTTCTTGTTGATCTTAGGAATGTCTCCTTGCTAAAATGAAGGAGGTAGCATGTTTCCTTGCATTAACTGTTCGTGACTGACCATAAAGGCATGGTAAAGAGCAACCTGAGGATCATCAATATCAATGGGTTGACTAGGGGGTGATTGTTGACTTGCCGGAGTGCTTAAACCATGTTCCTTAGGGGCTTGTTCAACGGCTTTGTTAACAACAGTTTGGAATGAACTGGAGCTTGTAGGAAAAGGAGAAGGTTTGCTTGTAGGTATCTTGAGAGCTAAGTTGCTTGAGGTTGGAGTGGAGTACATTTTGACACCATTAACTGGATGAACTATTGGACGTGATTGGCTGAGAAAAGCTGAACCGACGCATGAGTCTGTAGCAATTATTGCTTGATTTAGAGAGCACATATGATTGTTCATTCTGAGTCTATCATCCATCTCAAAGGAATTGATAGTAGACACTAAGTCTTGAAGCGAAGAATTTGCAAGTTTGTAGTTCTTCTGATGGTGATCGCACTGGTGTTCCAGGTGTATGGTAGAGATTTCAGCAACTTGTGATTGACTTCAGAGGGTTCCTTGATAATTCCAGCGCTTCTCATCAAATCTACTAATGAGTGTTGCAACAGATTCACCTTGAACGTGATTGAACATGTTGAACTCTCCTTTCAGCATTTGCTTTCAACTATTTCTCATTTCTAGGTTTCCTTCAAACTTTTCAACTAGAATGTCCCAAAGTTTTTTTGGCGGAGGTTTCTTCTCTTAAAGTTTGGGCAATTTCAGCTGGCAGACAGACACTGAGAATTCCATAAGCTTTTTCATCTTCTTGAATGAGCTTTTTGTCCTCATCCTCGTAGGCTTTAATGGGATTGTCAATTGGTCCATGATGGGGTTTAGTAACTGGTTTATGAGGTACAATTTGAAGTGATCAGAGAAGAGCAGTGTGAGTCATTCTTATGTAGTTTTTAAACCTCCACTTGAAATCGTCAAAATTACTCTCGAAAGTCGTCAACTTTGGAGGCTTTGTAGTAGTTTCAGCCTCTTTTTCTAGCATCATGCAGCTCTTCAATGCTTCTTGATCAGTAAGACATTTTTAGAATCTTTGTTAACACACAAACAGACTCTTAACAACTTCTGTTTCAGACAAGTGAAATGGAATTGAACTACTTTTTATTGAATCAAATTCAAGGGAAACGAATCGAATTGAAGGAATTGAATTGAATTGAATCTCAAAGGAATCGAATCGATATTCAAACGAACCGAATTGATTCGAAAGGAATCGAATAGAATTCGATTCAATTAGTTTCTTAGTTGATTCGATTAGTTTTCATAGTAGATTCGATTGGTTTTCTTGGTCGATTCGATTGATTTCTTAGTCTATTCGATTATTTTCTCTTGGTCGATTCAATTGTTTATCAGTCGATTCAATTAATTTCAGTTTTCAGAAAGTGCAAATCATACTTTTTGCACGCCTTTTCATACAAGTACAATTTTTGCCATTTTGGAAATTCGATTAATCTTCAAAAACCCAATGAACACCCTTATATCTTCAAGAACACAAACTTTAGCCAATACAATCTACACCAAACACAACCACAAACCCGTAAACACATACAAGAACACTAGTACACGTGTTTTCACAAACCCCTTAACACACAAGAATACTTATACGTGTTTTTTCACAAACCCGTGAACACACCAAAACATCAAGTGAACCCATAAACCCACTTCAACACTTGAACACAATTCTTCAACACACAGACAAGTCCAAAATCCAAGGTTGTGACCCAAGAACGACAACTAGTAGAGCCGAAATCTCTTATGCCAATTGTAGGTCCTTAAACACGGATCAAACAACTACAACTAATGTTCTTGGATCAATCTAGACCACCTAGCTAGCGAAAATCACTAGTGGTTAACCGAGATCTCGGATCTTGTTGTTGTTGGGTTATTTCCGGAAGTAGTAAGAGAGGAGAGAGGGTAGAGAGAGTTACATGGATAAGATAGTAGTTTAAGCAAAAGGTTATTTCTAGTATGTGCATGTCTCACCTTATACAGGTGAGAGGGCATGTCAGACTAGGTTTCTATTATAAAAGGCCCAATGGGCTCTAAACACATGGCCTCGGGCCCAAACATACAAATAGACAAATTATTACAAACAAGTTCATGTCTCGAGAATAATACATAAGACTAAATACACAAAATGGGCTCTACAGGTAGCCTTTATGTATTGATATTCTCATCCAAAGTTCATATCTTGCTATATTTTACTTTAAAAATAAACTTTAGTTTAAAAAACAATCTTCAATTGGTTATCACTCTCGATTTATTTAATCGCAGATTTGGTATTAAAAATACTCCGTGTCTTTGGATCGATATATGATTACTACCAATACTATTATATATATACACACACACACATACGACAGGTACACCTACCTATTTGTGTGTGTTTTAGAGAAACAAATATTACTTTTATAAATTTAAAGCACGATCTTGTGTAAAAAAAACAAGCAAATTTTTATATACAATCACACCACATCAGTTATATGGTTTTTTTATTTTTAAATAGTTTAACATTGTATAATATTTTTTTTAATTGAAAAAATTAGTAAAAATTGAGAAAAAATGCAAAAAAAAAATGAATGTTGCAAAAAAAAGCTGAAAATATTGTGAAAAATTACAATATATTTAATATGTTCATATTATTGTTTTTATATGAAAGAAATTAATAATTCTACTATATAATATTTTAATATCAGCTAACTATCTTTTTGAAACTTCTTTAAAAATTATGTTTTATTATTAAAAAATGATAAGTTAAAAAAGGTGATTTCTTACTACTTTTTTTTAAAATTTTCTAAACTTGTTTCACAATTAAAAATACTAATATAATTATTTTTAAACACATATTTTGCAACGTCAAACTATTTAAAAAATATAAAAAAAACATGCATAACCTGCTATCTATGTAAAATATCTATGATTGAAACATAAAGGAAATTATAGTACCTGATTGAAACAAAATATTTTATGAATGATCAGATTGAAACACTTTCAAAACTTAGTTACTATTCTATAGGGCAATCTCTTTTTGTTTTACCGGAGTTTAGATCTAAACATAAGGGTATAAAATGTGTACTAATCCAAATGGTTAATCATTTATTCAATTAGTCGTGTCTGCGGCTATCATTTAACCAGTTTTATCATCATCTGCATCGTACTGCTCGGTGTCCTCATTGTCGTCATCTACGTCAACATCGTCGTTGTCATCATATTTATAAACATATCTGGGTTTTCGTCCAACTGTGTGTTACGCCAGAGAGTTCTATTTTTGTGGTGGCACAACGACTATTAAGTGGCAGTTAGGGTAACATCCTTTCATACCAATTTTGTCAATTTAGAATGTTGAGGGGCCATTTATCAATTTAGCTAAAGATATATGAAATCGACACGTGTCCTGTGACTCATCACCATGAAAAAAAAACATTTCACATGATGGCAACATGGAAGGACACATGTCAACATGTAACTACGCGTATCCTCACTAAGTGACATGTGGCTACTGACTAATCAATTGTAGTGCCACATGTCAACACCAAATATCACGAATCACCATCAAGAACGATACATGTCGCATGGTGGTGAGTGGCGGTCTGACCGGGGATGGCTATAAACAGTGAACATGGGCTCCTCATTGTGGCATCTAAAACACAAAACCACTTTCACTTTCTTGTATTCCGTGCCATCGAGTTGGAGTCCCGACGCCACTCTCAAGTTCCAACGTTTCACACCCCGACAACCTATGTATAGTCAAAGTACTCTTCGTTTGCTCTTAAGCGTTATACGTATAAGGTAAGAGTTATGTTTAAGATATTTTACTTCGTAACTTAGATCATAGTCGAGGATATAGCCTAAACCTTGGAAAGTTTATAGATATATTTAAGTTATTATTATTAATAAAGGTTTAGAAAAACAAAACGTTTCTTTATTATTAAGATATGTAAAGTTTTACATACAAAGGTTATTTGTCAATTGACTTTCTTCTAAAGGAAGAAACATTAAATTTATTTATATAAAAGATATTTATAAATAATTAAACAAGAAAAGCATGATGGGCATGTAGTAACCGGAAAGGTGACATTACCGGTGGTCGAATTTCTTATCTAAGGAAAGTAATTCGTATAAATCCCAATCAACCGTGGAACCGTTTACTTTCCTGGAGGGCTTGATGAGAGTGTTTGAACCTATTAGGCCAAAGCATGCCACACCAAACTTCTAACGAACTAAAGTAAGAATTTTTAAATAAAATTGACTTTTATATCACAAGAAATGTTTTATCAAGGTTTAAATCTATAAATTAGACTAAAGGTCTAAAGCTAGACTGTAAGGCCCCGGTCCCGGTGCCCTAAATTATCGTTGGATTTACTCATAAACACCGTTCTAAATATCATAGTGAATTAAAACTTTTTGCGGAATATAAAAACACCAAAAATTCATTACAAAATCTTGTCTTTAAACTTTCAAAATTTCTTAAGATATAACATCATAAATGTTCTTTACTAGATGCCAGTCAGGTCAGTCCATTCCATGTGCCTCCCTCAAGCCAGCTCTTTCATCCTATTTGTCTGCGTGTATACTAAAAGTCAGCTACGCTGAGTGAGTTCTAGTTAATCAGGCAACATTCATTTCATACATCATACACATACTTACATATATGCATCCGGAGATATATATTATATACTTAACCTGCTTTTAGTTCATACATACATACATACAAACATGCATACGTACATACATACATACACACACACACACATACATACATACATACATACTTTATACTTTCATACGTTAATTATTTTATACTTTCATACTTTCTTGTTTTAACTTATTTAATACATACATAACTATCTCTATATTTTAAAGAGCATTTCGTCATACTTCCTTAAATATTATTAGGGTCCGGTCCCTCCTTCCTCGGATATTATTAACGTCTGGTCCATACATACCTCGGATATTATAAGGGTCCGGTCCCAACATCCCTCGGATATTATCAGGGTCCGGTACCTACATACCTCGAATATTATTAGGGTCTAGCCCCTTCTTTTCGTTCGATACAAGCATGCAAACGCATACCTCGGATAATATTAGGGTCCGGTCCCTTCTTTTCGTACCATACATACATTTCTTTATATATATATATATATTTTTATATATACTTTCATACATACACTTAGCTTCTTATATTTCATTCATTTATCATTCATAAAACATTCATGTATCATACACCTACCACTTAAGGTAAGTGTATTAATTAATCACATCGAGTATGCACATAGCCCCGAAAACATAAAAAGGAAATGGGGCTAGAAACTCACCTGAGTACTGTTCTTCTCCGAGTTAACAGTAAAACCCTTCCTTAGTTGTGCATGGCTAATAGTGTAATAATTATAAGTATCAATAAACAACCTCTAACTATATCATCTTATCGAATCGTCATTCTATTCGAATCACAATTCTAATCGAATGACAATTCTAATCAAAAGACAGTTCGAATCGAATGACAGTTCTAATAGAATGACGGTTTAATAGAATGACAGTTCTAATCAAATAACCATTCTAATCGAGTGGCTGATTCTAATCAAATAGAATTACCAATTCGATTCAATTACTTTGTCCATTCGATTCGACTACTTTGTCCATTCGATTCGATTACTTTGCCCTTTCGATTCGAATACTTTTTGTTTGAATCTGATTTTATTCTCTTCACTTAAAGCCTTTCTTTTCAACTTGTTTTGTCCGTTTTGCATAAAAAACGAGCCTAGGACTTTAACCATTTTGTTTCCTTGCACTAACCTGGTCCAAACGCTACCCATTTGTCTCGTTTCATTCAAACAGCTTATTTATGTTCAAGATTACATTTTTCTCATATAATAAAGCCCGATTTACTATCCTACCAAGTTTCTTGCAATACCGACTTCGTTAGCCCGTCCTTTTTACGAACCGAACACTACTCATTTTACCCGAAACGAGAAAACTAACCCGTTTACTAGCAAGTTCATTACTTTATCAATTATCGTGGCCCATTCTATCATCCTACTAATTTTCATGCAAATCCGTACACGAAAAGTAAACCTTTTTAACAAAAATGTACATTTGAGGTTTATGTTCGAAATCACTCGAATAAACCAAAACCATATCAAACGAACTCCGAAATGAGCGATTCAAGCGTCCACAAAACCATCTAGCCCCGATATACAAACCCATCAGCTAACTGTCACCGGAAAACGCCGCTACAGTCGCCGGAGAAGCTTAACAGTTGCCTGGAAATTCCATTTTCCACTGTTACGGTTTGCTTGAATAAACCTAGACTTCCCGACCTCAGATCAAGGATCTGATTAGTGGGAATCTTCATTTACATGTAATGAACACTCTGTAAAAATTTGTGACCGATCCGACGGTTAGATCTCCGGGAATCGTTGTGTCTTTGTGGGTTGTTTTCTCAAAAACAAGAATTTGATAAAGAATGAGTTTGGAGGCTAGGATGGTTATGAATGAGATGGTCGCTACATTTATAGGAAGAGGGTAGTGTTTCATGTTTAACTTTTTATCTAATGACACTTATTCCCCTCATACTTTAGATAATTACATTGTCTTCTATAATTTAATTAAACCCATATCATTTAAATACCGACGAAACTTAGGATGTTACATAGATCAGTTGATCTAGATATTCATACAAAGATATTATCATAACTACAGGTTTGTAATACATGCACAACATAAATCAGTAAAGACATTTTTATCATAACAAGGGCGAGTACATTGACCAATGTTTTGAAACCCCGACCGGCCCGGTCGGATCGGACCGTCCCGACCGGGACCCGGTACCTATACAGGGTCGAGTCAGGGTATTCAGGCCGTTTTCTAACAAACCGACCGGGGTTGGCGGGTGGCTGTTGGAACGGACCCGGTGAACCGTTGGGTGAATAGGAAGAAAATTGTTTTTCCTTTGTATCTCCACCTTCGTTCACATTTATCTTCGTCGCTGCTTTTTCCTTTGTATCTCCACCTTCGTTCACATTTATCTCCGTCGCTGGTTGGACAGCCAGACCTAATCGGCGTTAATTCCTACCGGATTTAGAGCAAATTTCGGCGATTCAACAATTTCATACTTAGAAAATTAATTGTGAATAAGATCTGGCAAAGATGTGTGATTAACTTTCATGATTCTATCCATTGAGGAGGAGGCGGAAATGGAGAGTATAATTAGGGTTTCAGTTGTTGCAGAGGAGATGATGAGATGAAGAGAAGATCTGCCGTGAACTTTTATGTTTAGGTTATTTATCTTTTTTTTAATTAAATTACATATTTTACCCCTAATAGTTATAGTTTTATAAAGTTAGCCCTAAACATGTTATAATGTGTGTAGTAATTTTATTTTCTTAGTTTTTAAGTTTTAATTTTTGTAACAAATCTTGGTTAAACATGTTTACTTCAAAAACAAATTTTACATATCAATGTTTTAATTCAAGCTTGTGATGTATGTTTTGAATTTTTGAATTATAATGTATGTTATATATATGGTTTGGATCAAATACAAATGAAATTAACGTGCTAAATGTGATAATCAAGTAGAGTAATTATATATACATGAAGAGTAATTATGTAATTACATAATAGAGTAATTACATAATTAACATAATTACTCTACTATATATATAATTACTCTACTTGATTCTCATGTTTAGCATATTAGTTTCATTTGTATGTTAACTTTTCCCTATATATATATAGACGTCATCCGGGTCAAACACCGGTCTGCCCTCCCGAGTTGGTCCGATCTTTGACCCGGTAAGACGTCCGGGTCGATGTCCGTGTCGGGTCTGAAAACATTGACATTGACTTTAAAACTAACGCGAAGGCGTTAAGCATTTTACATATGATTTACAAATTCAAACACATGGCTTGAATGGATTTTATAACGTTTGATGCGTAAATGTTATCTATGAAAAAGCATTCAGGCCATATGTGCACATATAGTTGGATCCAAGTTTATACACGTGTTACGGATGAAAGGTCGTAGCATGGCTAGTAAAGAGACTCATTGGTAGCTATACGTAAAACTACGGTCAATCTGAGTAAAAAAGACTAGTGTGCTATGTGGTTATACACTCAGGTGAGAGATTCGCGCTGAGTGTGAAGATATACTAATACAAATTACTATTTAACGGGTTTTAAGTTCTTGCAAACATAAAATAAGACAGGTCATTGGAGATATTGAAGGATCTGTGGGCTCATTTTTGTAAACTCCTTGTAAAACATAATTATGTAAAAAATAAATGTTTTATATGATCAAGGGTATTTAAAGGGAATTTTTACATACACCATATGGTGTTTCCAAAACACCCACCCAATATGCGGCGGATCGGCCGATCCACCGCATATTGCTTGGGTGTTTAAGGAAACATGTGTTTTTTTGTCATCTTGTTTTTTTTTTGTTTTATTATGTTTTTGTCTTTTTGTTGTCTTTTCATTATTTAATTTCTTTTGTTTGTTTTGTTTTTTTGGTGGCTCGGGTAACCTTTTTTTGATCGGTTTTGGAAGGTCACAACGAAACAGCAATTTTAAAATAAAAAACGAACAAAATAAAACGAACGAAATTTATATAATAATAATTAGTACATAACGACTTATGTTTGTTTTCTTTTTTTGTATGTCGGGTGTAACAGATTTTTTGTATGTTTTAAAGTAATAACGAAACAACAATTCTAAAATTGAAAATGAACAAAATAAGCATAACGCATAACCAGATTTATAAAATAATAATAATTAATACATTACGAGTTCAAAAAAAAACCAAACGAGTTCGGGAAAAAGTAGCAGCATACTGTGTACTAGGCTCCATGCTGCTGGGCAGACATATACCCAACCATCCAGGTCATCTGACCGCGTATCTGTGACACGTCACGCTCTAGTCTCCGTAGCCGGGAGTCAGTGGCCGCATCCAAACGCACGACGCGATGTGTACGCGGAACTTGTTACGGGTGCTGATGCAGTGGCTGTTATGAACACAATAAATTAACATTAATAAGACGAAGATACAAAAAAAATTAAACGATAAAAATATAACGTACCTGATCATCGTCCTCCTCGCCCTCATCACCGTCAACCTCGACGACCTGAACATGCACCTCCGGCTCCTCGATTGGCGGAGGCTCAACAAGTGGGACCTCTACGTACGAGTCAACATCGAAATCAGTGACCAGGTGCTACCGGCCGTTAATCTTCTTGACGATACGCATGCCCTGTGCCCGTGAACGACCCAGCTCTCGCGACTGAATCGGCAGCTGAATGGGTAGGTCTTGAAGTTGGTCACCGTAGCCCAAAGAAATCGCAATCCGCGTAACGAACGTGCCACCGACCAACGACCCCCGGCCATGCCTGTGCTAGTAAATGGCGAAGTAGTCGCCGAAACCGCGAGCTAGGTTGCAGTGTCTCCCTGTAATCAGGCATCGCAAAAAATAACAGGTCACGGAGGTTGCAGTGATTTTCCCCCATGTGACGACCCTATACGGTCTGAACGATAAGTCTGTGTAGGTACCTGTACAAAAATATTATATTATATTATATTATATTATATTATATTATATTATATTATATTATATTATATTATATATATTATATTATATTATATTATATTATATTATATTATATTATATTATATTATATTATATTATATTATACTATACTATACTATTATATTATACTATACTATACTATACTATACTATACTATACTATACTATACTATACTATACTATACTATACTATACTATACTATACTATACTATACTATACTATACTATACTATATTATATTATATTATATTATATTATATTATATTATATTATATTATATTATATTATATTATATTACACATATACATATACAAACCTGTGCAACGGGTCCCTGATGGCTGAGGCTTTGCAGTCTGGCGCGTATTCTCCGCGGATGATAGGCCAAGGTGTATCGCTAATCTCCGTCCAAAAACGTCTCAACATGTCATCTGGTGTTTCGTGTATACTCTCCATGTAAACAGGGCCGGTTAAATCCTGAAGTGTGTACAAGCCCAGCGCCATGGCAAACTCCTCCATCGACAGATAATGCCTATTCCCGAACATATGGAACCGAACCTCCGCCAGACTGGTATCCGCACCCTCAGCCAGCTTCTCGACCTGCAGATCTCCCTCCGGGTGTGACCTGAAACAATATTTACATGTTGGTTAAATCTACTTTATAAGTTGATTGAAAAGGAAAAAAAATACCTGAAAACGAACGTAGAGTAAAACTCTAGCGTGAGGGCCCAGTACGCTGCCTGCTGGGCGGTAAACAATCTCTCCCACGGTGTATCCTTCCCAGCAATTCTTTCTATCCTGTCTTCCACCCGAACCATTTTAATAGATCACTCAGACAAGGTCGAGGAAGGTTGTGGCGCCATTTTTCGAAGCTGCGTAAACCGGATATGGTAATCGGACTCCGGGTCAAACCTCAAATTCTCGTAGTCATCAAGTTGGTCATCCCCTTCAATGTATTTATCCGCCATCTATGTTTAAGATATAAATATAACCCGTTATTGTAAAACACGTAACCCAAACCCGTTTCCTTGTCAAACCCGTTTCATCATCAAACCCGTTTTCATCATCAAACCCGTTTTCTAAGCAACTCGTAACCCAAACCCGTTTCATCATCAAACCCGTTTTCATCATCAAACCCGTTTTCTAAGCATCTCGTAACCCAAACCCGTTTCATCATCAAACCCGTTTTCATCATCAAACCCGTTTTTTAAGCATCCCGTAACCCAAACTCGTTTCATCATCAAACCCGTTTTCTAAGCATCCCTTAAACCAAACCCGTTTCATTAACAATCCCGTAACCCAAAACTGTTTTATTATCAAACCCGTAACCCAAACCCGTTTCATTAACAAACCCGTAACCCAAACCCGTTTCATTAACAAACCCGTAACCAAACCCGTTTCATTAACAAACACGTAACCCAAACCCGTTTCATTAACAAACCCGTTTCATTAATAATCCTGTAACCAAGCCCGTTTGATTATCAACCCCTAAATCCGACCCGTTTCATTAACGATCCTGTAACCCAAACTTGTTTGATTATGAAACCCGTTTTCAAACCCGAATCTAAACCCTTAAATCAACCAGTTTTCAAATCTTAATCCAAACCCGATGGGTATGCTCAAACCCTAACCCTTAATCTAAATGAAAACCTATATCAAAATAGAGTAAAATAGAAGTATTTTACTTACCTTAATGTTGCCGGGTCGGATATGGATTAGGCTTTGTTAAACAAAGACGAAGTTCGGATCTGTTAGCGGCGTGTTAGGGTTTGTGTTTGAAATGGGGTAATGTTTGAATGTGCAACCAGATGGAGGACATAGTATCTGTTTAAGCATTGATCCGCCGCGGATCGCCCGATCCGCCACGGATTAGAGTGTTTTATTTTTTTTTATTTAACAATCAAATATAAAATAATAGAAAATAATATTATATATTCATAATATATAAACAGATTTAAACTAATAACAACACAAATTTGATATTAAATCAATACTAAATTACAAATTTGAATATATAAACGGATTTAAACTAATAACAACACAAATTTGATATTAAACCAATTATAAATTACAAAATTTGAATAATTACATCAAAAAGCACTGGATATTACATCAAATTCTATACAGAGACTAATTTCTAATCATCTTCTGATAAGCACTTCAAAAATAGCATCAACACAACAGCTCTTTGTTGCGGCTCTCCAATCACCGGCAAGCAAGTCACCGGAATCTGTGTCGGCCCACAACTACGGGTTTTCCCCACTAAAAATGGGGTATAATCATTATGTCCGCGTATCTCTGTCAGTCGCAGCACTCCAGTCACCTGGAATGTCAAAATCCGCCAGGATACACGGAATAACTTTAAATAATGTACCCTATACAGGTACCGTTATGCCCGCATATTTCCTCCATTAGCTGTGTCAGCCCTTGCGATATATCATGTAGTCGTGATGAATTTACATCGGCAAGCCGACAATTTGGGGTGATACCGAATTCATCAAAAACCAAAGATCAGTGCCATCTTTCTTGATACTTGAAACCCCAGGAAGGTTGATACGGGACTTTATTATATGGCTGACCAGTGTTGATCCCCACAATCACCACAATCCCCAATAAAGGACACTGTTGGGATATATGAAAGGGGACTACTAAAGTGTTCTGCCAGCTCTCGGCAGTTGCACTGGTAGCTCAAAAGTTCAAAATAGCATCTACACAGTCACCACTATTACTTTTAATATATATGTAATTTGATAAATATATATATTTTTAAAATCTATTATATATATATATTATTTTATATTTTCTATTTTATACGGTCAACACTATTATTTTTAATATATATGTAATTTGATAAATATATATTTTTAAAATCTATTATATATATATATATTATTTTATATTTTCTATTTTTGTTATTTTGTAATAATATCGTACTCCAAAATAACATTTACACAGCCACCACTATTTCAGAACGAAATTATTATGGCTATGTAGATGTTATTTTCGGACTCCGTCGTAATTATTTTCCACCAACATATGGTTTTATCTAGGCCTTTATTTTGTAATAATAACGAACTCCAAAATAACATTTACACAGCCACCACTATTTCAGAACGAAATTATTATGGCTGTGTAGATGCTATTTTCGGACCCCGTCGTCATTATTTTCTGGTGGTGGTGGTGGTTTTGGTGGTATAATCTGGTGATGTTTTGAGTGAAAGGTTGAGCGTTTTTTGTGGTTTTGGCGAGTTGAACAGTTATAACCCGTGGGTATTTAACATCTTCAAAAAATGGACCGGATCCGGCACGGATCGATCGATACGCCACGGATCTGATCTATAGCAGAATCCGCGGCGGATTGATCGATCTGTGGCGGATCTGATCTACTTTTGAAGATATTTCTGATTATTTTAATATTTCTAGTACTATTTTATATTATTTTTAAGTTATATATTTTATCATGATAATTTTTTTTAAATATATTATCGAAAATATTATTTTTAAGTTAGATATTTTATCATGTTTTAAAATATCATGTTTTATATTTTTAAATATTTTTTTTAAATATGTTATCGAAAATATTATTTTAAAAAATATATTATTTTTAAGTTATATATTTTATCATGTTTTATTTTTTTAAACAAATATATTATCAAAAAAATTATTTTATAAAATATATTAATTTTAATTTAGATATTTTATCGTGTTTTATTTTTTTAAACAAATATATTATTAAATATATTATTTTAAAAAATATATTATTATTAAATTATACATTTTATCAAATTATTTTTATTTAAAAATTGTTGATATCACAAACATTTTATTCCTAATTATTCATAATAATACAAACATTTTATTCATAGTATCTCAAACATCTTACATATCATCCTAAATAAACTGGCTCTTCAGTTTGCACTCGCCAAGTTTCCCTTGTTCGCAGATACTCTTTTATACAATCTTCGTACAAAACCTCCATTCGTGCGCCACTGCATTGGCGTATCCTTCCCATTGACATGCTGGTAGCGGCACGGGGAAATTCCCTTCTAATTTTATGTTGAGTCAATGATTATCCTTAACATTTAAGACTTCTATTACCGGAATCTGAGATAGTGGTTCCAGACTCATTCTTATTGGGAAGTAACTCTCACTAGAAGTCAGATGGAGATTGATTAAAACACAGTCATACGTCTAAGCCATTACGTGTCCGTGCCCAGGTAACGTAAACCACCTACTCTTTTGCTGGAATAAAGCAGACGTTGAGTAGTCCAGCGAATCACGAAGCGTGTCATAATTACCGGTTATCTCGTAGTTCAACATGTGCCTCCACCACGATTGGTTAGTGTCCATCTCATTCTTCATGCTTGCTCTGACCTCCTTCCAGTTCATTTGACGCATGCCTAAGCCGATAGCGATTGCTCTGAAACCGCAATTACCATATGGCTTTACATCTGATATTCTTGATATGAACGGGTATGCCCAGGTGGGAATGATGTGCCTATAACTTTCTATGATTGGGACGTCCTTTGGGTTACGCACTAATGGAAAACCAAGGTCGGTTGCGGTCTGTTTCTTTTTCGATGAGCGTTTCGGTGGTTTAGGTATCTTAAACCGGGGCTGAGACTGAGACTGGGAATACGACAACGAATGCGTGGGGGTTTCGGGTGTTGGTTCCTGTGACAGGGAGGGGGCGTACGAGCTGTGCCTGTGGGGATCAAAAGACGGGGAGGTGGCTTACGAGTTGTGTCTGTGGGGATCAAAAGACGGGGAGGGGGCGTACGAGCTGTGTCTGTGGGGATAAAATGACGAGGAGGGGGCGTACGAGCTCTGTCTGTGGGGATCAATTGACGGGGGCGGGGAGGAGCTATGTCTGTGGGGATCAGTTGACGGGGACGTGGAGTACGAGCTCTGTCTAGGGGTTTCTCTTTTTTTGGCTTGTTGGTTTAAATTTGGAGGCCCCCTAGGGTCCTCTCGTTTCTCGGGATCCTCCTTGTTTGATTTCCATGAAGAACAGACATTATCTTTGAGAATAGACTTTTTTTTTGCATTCGGTTGTTTAGTCCTAGAACTTGTTTTTTCACATCTTCCAGTTCCGCTTCATAGTCTGGTTCTTCGTATTGAACAAACGCCGGACTGAAATCGAGCTTCCTCCAAAAGGGGTCTATGTCTTTAGTGGAATACGTATATTGTTAATAGTGTACCAGTTAAGCTTACAAGCACACGTCAAGCCCCATGATGTTTGTAACTGGTGGTCGCACTCCGCCCCCGTATCTTGCAATGTTTCAAGCACCGCCAGCTCTTTGTCAAGTTTAGCGATAACAAAAAGTGAAACCCTATTATGTAGCTTTTCAAACAAAGTCAACTTATGGTACTTTTTTATCCTAACACGGGAGTCTTCAAGGGTCGCACCGATTTCTTCCATTTGGGAATTCACCACTTCAACGGAAAACGCCGCAATAGAGTCTAGCGAATTGTTCGGCCCCGGAAGGTATCTCTTCAAGTTCGCGTGCTGGCCCTCTACTCTGTTTGTTGTATGCTCGTCGAAGTTTAGTCGGTCGTCAATCCAGCAGGACATGAACTTCTGTTTGTAGGGTACCAACCAACTATCGCGAATATAATACTAAGCCTCTACAAACAAATAATAAAAAAACAATTTAGGCAATGTACAACTAGAATCTAAAATAATGTGTACATACGGGACAAAGACTTACCACGCCTGTCGTGTCCAGCTAACGTTGCTTCCATTTGACCGCAGTTGTAGTCGAACATAGATTTTGTTGATGACTCATACAGTACTTTCCACTAGTAAGAGAAGGATTCAAAGATATCTGTCTGAAAAAGTCTCTTATGTTTTTTCTTTATGTTCTGCATGATGTGCCACCTACAAAGGTTTTTTGTAGCATTGGAAAAGACTGTTTCACAGGATTTCATCAAGGCTTGGTCCTTGTAAGTCAGGATGACACGCGGCTCCCTACAATCAACGAGCATGTCTTTAAGTCGTTCCAAGGCCCATGTGAAGTTACACTCTTACTCCCTAAAGATAACTGCGTGCACAATACAGAAAGACTTTGATGTCGACGTTACACCAACAAACTGAACAAACAGCCACTTGTACATGTTGGTGTTGTACGTCGTGTCAATCAACAACAAATCTGGGAACGAACGCCACATGGTATGCAACTTCTCGTGACAAAAGAAAACATTCACCGTCCTATTGGTGGAAGGATTCTCCCATGTGTAAAAGGTAAGCCCATGGATTTGAAGAAAGTTTTCAAGTACCTACGTTGGGTTTAACAAAAAATTAACAAATATTACAAATATTCTTATTAAACATCAGAATTAAAATTAATACAATAAAATATATTATAAATAATATTCTTATTAAATCTTACAGAATATATATATTTTATGTATGATAAAACAAAATAATATATATTCAAAATAATATATATTATAAAGAGTTTTACAAAATAATAATATTCTAACAAAAAGTACCTGCATGGGGGGTGTCACCAATTTTATCTTGGTCATCAATAAGCTTCACGACGTTGTATATGTCCCTAGTAATACATTTGTTACCGGCAAAGCGTTGCTTTATGGCTGACTTAATTTTAGCAGGCCTCAGACCCTGCCTATGCAACGTCGCAACTATATCAATTTCCTCGTCGGTCAGTTTCCTTAGTGTCGGGTGCCCCTCCTCAAACAAAACGGGATCGTGGTTGTGCGTCTCGTTGACAACCTCTAGCTTCCAACATTCATCTGGCGCGTTGTACCTCCCGACATGTTTAAATGGACAACCCCTTTTAATACTCCCGGTATGCCTCACCGTTGCCTTGAGTTTTGGTTCCCCACCTCGATTACATACAAGTTCAACACTTTTGTTCCTTGAATGTTGGACAGAGATAACACAACAATGCTCCCGTCCTGTCTTCTTAACCCAATCCACCAACTCAGCAACAGAATTAAAATACTGATATCAGGCAATGTAAATAAAGTAATATTTAGTAACGTGTTAAAAAAGAATAATAATAAATTTTTTTTAAAAAAATAGGTCATACACTATTAGTTACATAAGAAAATGTCGTCTCCCGTATGTAACGATCACCATCATCATCATCATCATCATCATCATCATCATCATCATCATCAACAACAACATCATCATCATCAACATCGTCATCGCCTCCTTCGCCATGAGCCTCTTGAATGCCATCAACGACGTTGCTCGTGACTGGTCTTGACATGCATGGTTGCTCTCTTAAAGGTAACTGGTACGAATTGTGGGTTCCGTTATACGGATCGTCTACATGTAACCGCTGCGAAGACTGACCATAAGGCTCCTCGACTCTGGCCTCATATGTATTCGACGATGTCCTATTATCCTCCGGCCACGAAGGGTGACTACCGCCGTATATGATATACCCCTAATAAAAAATATTGGCAACGTATAATATTTAAAAATTAACTAACGCGCTATTATACAATATAAATACACTAAATAACATGGTTAATATTTGGTAAGTCGTACTGCTCGATATTTCTATACCCTGGCTCATGGTTCGAGTCAGGAAGTTATTCAAATCTGGCAAGCCCGACTGCTCTGGCTGATCGTTGTATGTGTAGCCCGACTGCTCGTCGTTCCCGTCACCAAACAAAATATCATATAAGTCCATTATATTTTAACAAACACAAATACTTTCTATATTTTCACAAAGACACGAGATGGATAATATATGTGGAGAAAGGGAGACGGATGTGACAAAATCAAATTATTGACTTGATCCATCGCGTATCGGCCGATCCGTCGCGTATCATGTTGTACGGCCCCGTTACCGGTGCCTCACTTTGGACGTTGGATTTACTCATGAACACAGTTCTAAATATTAGAGTTAATTAAAACATTCGCGGAATATAAAAACTTTCATAAAACATTTCATAGCAAACCATATCTTGTCTTAAAACAACATCTCGTCTTTCAAAATAAACAAAACATTAAGCTTAAACGTCTTGAGCCTCCCGATGCCAGCCTCTTATTCAATGCCACGTGTCCCCTCAAGCGAGCTGCATCATTCTACTCACTTGCGTGCATACTAAAAGTCAGCTACGCTGAGTGAGTTCTAGTTAATCACATAACATACAATACCTTCATAACTACATACTTTCATACCTTCGTTTATAATATACTTACTTACCTTCGCACTTTCTTTCTTTCATATACTTACCTCACGTTTTAAAGAGCATTACGCCCTATAACCTTCGCATATATTATTAGGGTATGCAACCCTTTAACCTTCGCATATATTATTAGGGTATGCAACCCTTTAACCTTCGCATATTTTATTAGGGTATGCAACCCTTTATCCTTCGCATATTTTATTAGGGTTGCAACCCTTATCCTTCGCATATTTTATTAGGGTATGCAACCCTTTAACCTTACCTTACCTTTCATTATCATATCCATACATTTAATACCTTACACAACATAATCATACATACTTTCATATTCACATACCCATATCATACATACTACACTATACTTGCCTTAACAGTACGTGCAATACCCGAAGGTCGTTCACGTACGATCAAACGTACATACATAACTATCAAGACATACACTTCACATTTAAGGTAAGTGTATTAACATTCACGTCGAGTATGCACACAGCCCCGAAAACATAACAAGGAAAATGGGGCTAGAAACTCACCTGAAGTCGGTTACGTTCAACGTTAATAGTTATTCCTTTCTTCAGTTGGGCACGGCTAATTTTATAATAATTTCATGCATCAATTAACTATCACTACTCAGAATGTGTTTCTAGGTTGATTATTGCCCGCAACGAACGGGGGTCCGGGGGCAGCGCCCCTAGCAGCGGGGTCTAGGGGCGGCAGCCCCTAGCAGGGTCCAAGGGGCAGAGCCCCTGGCTGGGGTCGAGCTGCCAGGTCAGCTTGGAAAAATTTTATTTCCATTAACTGTCTTAACACATTTTCCATTAAGATTTTAATCCATTTCTCAGCGAACTTAACTTTTGGCGAACTTAGTATTAAGCGAACTTAGTATTGAGCGAACATGTCAGTAAACGAACTTAACCATCAGCGAACTTAATCAACAGCGGAGTTGACATAAGCGAACTTATACGGCGAACTTACTTGGCGAGCTTGCTTAGCCAACATGCTGGCCGAACTTGCGGCGGGCGAAGTTACCCAGCAGCAGCTGCAGCTCATCCCAAAACCCTATAATCATTCTGTTTTAATGTGTAATACATTGATAAGATGTTAATGATTCTCGCAAACGTTTCTGCGGCCATTTTTGGATAAAACACGACCCGAAAGTGCATAAAGTTTGGACCTTTAAGATTAAAACGTTCAATACTAGGTCTAGGGTTTATTTTTAAACGAGTCATAGGCAGCCGCGAGTTCGTTAAGTTCGTTTCTAACATCAAGTTCGCTACTTTAATAATCGTTTATACCCGATCTTCTCTAGGTTCAAGTTTCAAGACCAAACGCTTATAAAAACGTAAACTTTAAAGGTCAAGAACATACCTTTTGTGTTCGTTTGGATCTCGTTTAGCTTGTTTATGAACTTTAGATCTTGTATAAGCTTGTATAATAAATATCTACACGAACTAGCGTCCACTTGATCTCGGATCCCTCTCTACTCTCTCGGGCGTAAGCGTGTGTAGTGGTATGTGTGTTTTTGGAGTGTGTAGGCAAATATGGAAAGATGGAATGAGGATTATGGTTTTAGGGTGGTTTAAGGGGTATTTATATCCCTTAAAGCCCATGGACCTAAGGCCCATTACCCTTTAATCCACCATAATTTATCCAAGTCCATGATCCTTTATTAAACACTAGCTAATATTATTTAACGCTCGACAACTTAACGAAATCTTCCTTTATTTAATATTATAATATTTAGGACGTTACACATGTACGATGTATGACAGACTTGATAGTCTGAGGTTGACGTATACCCGATATGTGGCGGATCGCCCAATCCGTCACGGATAGGGTACAAACATAATAAGACAAAAGCTTTTGACATAATAGGACAAAAAAACTGTGATCCTCCGCGGATCGGGCGATCCGTCGCGTATTGGGTGGGTGTTTTTATTTTTGGGTGGTGTCTCTAGTAGGACCCTATTTAAATCCCTTTTTATTTAAAGAAATTTGCTATCAAAAGAAATTTCCACTAAAACAAAATAAACTCTAATATATTTTATTTTCAAAACTGATACCAAGTATTGGTCATACCTCTAGGCCCCTATGGCCGGTTGTGACAGTCGATGATATGGTTTCTTGGGGGAACACCCAAGCCAAACTCTGAAGCCAGTGTGGGTCCAGTTAAGACAAGATAGTCTGACCAGAGTGGAGTAACGAGGCTCTCTCCAAATTTGAAGAGAGCGGTATCCTAAATATAAGAAAGTGATGAGAGATAGACGAGTAGGTAACATTCACTAGTCGACTCCTTGAAATAATCGAGTTTTATCGCACCGTACTGTCGTGTCTTTGGGTGAGTGTTCACGAATATTAGCGTTAGGTGAGGTATTCCCGGATTAAAAGACGATTGTATCCTAATATGGTGAAGTTAGCTATTAGCCTATTTAAATGATTCGTTGACCTTTAAAAGAATATTATTATATTTATTTTTAAATTGTTTAATATAAATCAGTCCACTTAAAATATATTAAACTTATTTATATTATATATATATATATATATATATCAAAAATCAGCATTTACCCCCTCTCACATAAACACTGTTCATGAGTTCCTTCAATTTCAGCCACCGCCTCTTCAGTTCTTTCTTTACCATAACAATTGTCAGGTTCTCATATCTCTGATTCATAAACACCCAGTCATATGCTCTGGAATTTCTTCTCGGTCATCATGTAACATGGTAATTGTTCCTTATTCGTCTCTGTATCCCCGACGTTTGTGTTTGATTCAATTGTTAGGGTTTTAAAGCTTATCAATTGGGGTTCTAATGTGTTGTGGGATTTTTTTTTTCTGAACAGGACCTTCTTGCTATCCGCCACCACATTCTCTTCAATTTCTTTAACCGGTATCTGTTCGTCCTGCCATTGCGGGATTCCGATTCGAAACAGTTGGTGGCAGCGGACGGAGACGGTGTCGTCGTTCAGTGCTCAGTTGGTCGTATCTACCACCCTAGGCCCGATGCCTTCGTCTTTGTGGTATAAACCTTAAATCGGCTATGTATTTTCCCTTTTTCTAATCCTCATATGAGATGTAGCTTTGTTTAGGTGTTGATGTTATTCTTGATTTGCAGGTGTTTTTTCTGGTATATTCATCGATGGTGATGGGGCATGCTCACATGAGATACGTTTGTCTACTTGCAAGGTAATAAATAAATTTGGTTATTGATCATTACATGCTTTCTATGTCTATTTTGATCTTCTGATCATTACATGTTTTAATTCAACTTCCGTTTCTTATGTGGATGACAGCCTAGGTTGGATGACGATGAAATAACTAGGCAAGAAATCAATGTGCTAACAGGTTATATGGCAAGAAATTGCCAATTTGAATTTTAGCATCTCTTTGTTTACAACTTATATATACTTTCCATATGCTCATTTTTTTCATTTATTATGTTAAATTATAAAAAGAATGCGTCTTTGGAGCAAATATGTGAACAATATATGAAGCAACTTTGCAAGTTCTAACCCTTTATTTTGCAATTTGAATCCAAATTTGACAAAAGTTGTCTACAATGTACAATCTGATTAAAATTAGGAGATACTAAATAGTTTCATATTTGAATGATTTTTGTTGCAGGCTACTTGACGGGCTTCCAAAGGTGGGATATTAAAGATCCCAAAGCGTATTGCAATGGCATTCGGAAGGAAAACACTTGCTAGGTGCTATAAGTTTAGGAAATCAGGTGTCAGATGCTTTAGCGTGTGCCCACAGGAAGTTGAGCTACTCGATCATATCAGCACCGCATATACCAGGGTGAGAGGAAAATAAAAGTCAACCCTGCCGGTCATGTACCGACATCCGGGAATGGTTGTATTCACCAATCTACAAGAGCCTTCACTAAACGGGTCTAATCATTATACAGATGTTGACCCGCTTCATGATTTGGACCCCGTTGATGAATTGGGTGTAGGAGGTCCTCAAGATCTGAGTTTTTTTTTTTTTTTTTTGCTGCATATTGATGTTTTAAGATTTGAACATGAAGAAAGTAATATGTTTTAAGATACAACACCTACATTTGTAAACATGTTTATTTCATGCAAAAAAGAAAAACTAAGCGCTAAGTTCATGAATCAAATGGCAGCAGTACTTTATTTAAACAGTATTTTACCAAGTTCTCGCATGGCTTCAAGTCAATATAAACAATATTTTTATAGGCTTACAAAAATGGCAGGAGTAGTTTATTTAACTGTATGTTACTAGGTTTCGGGTCAAGATAAACAATTCTTTTATAGGCTTGCAAACAAATCAGCACACCACAGCGGGATGGTAAAACATCTAACGTACCCGCGCGAGTTATTCTTTTATAGGCTTGCAAACAAATCAGCACACCACAGCGGGCTGGTAAAACATCTAACGTACCCGCGCGCAACTCGCGGGTATATAACCTTGTTATTATTAAAAACTAATGAATTTAGTTAATTTATTTTGCTTTGTTATTTAACAAAATGGGTCCCAATAGTAACAGTAGTAAAAAGTAAAGCTACCTTTTATCAAAATTATTAGGCTTGGGAGTGCTTCTGATTTTTTTCTTTTAACAAAATGGATATACTTAATATATTCTCTAGAAACATCGTGAGAATTTAGTAACTTCCTAACTAATTTGATGAATAAAATTACGGAATACCTATATCGTTACCAAACATTAACTTTAAAACGTTTTATCCTATTTCTACAATTGTATACGCAATAATTTTATTTTAATCTTTGTTTACTTAAATGTAATTAATTTATAAAATAACTAACTGTACGTTTAGCTTAATTAATCAGTATTTATAAAGATTTAAGACATGAATAAATATTATTCTATGACACAATCTATATTACAAGTTTACAACTATATGTTTACCTATATTGTTATATAATAGACCAATTAACATTTAATTTATTTTCAAGTATGAGTTTGAATATCCCAATTTATTTAAAATTTTTAAACAAGATCACTTTCTTAAAATTTTATACAGCAAAGTTTAGAAACTATATGCGGCTTCAAATAAAACGTGGATGAGTTATACAAGTAGTGGGCTGAGCTTCACGGGGCCGGATCAAATGCCGACCCGTTTTGAAACGGATCAAAAGGTGAAGTTTTTGGCATTGTTTTAAAACGCCTCTTTATTGTGAAAACACATGTACTACGAACAAGCAATTAATCTAATGTTGCTTTCTATTTTTAATGAGTCTCTAAGTTAATAAGAAGAAAATAAGTTCTAAACATTATCAATCCATCAGAAGGCGAGATAAGGTATGCATGCTAGCAACATATTCAACTTAAAGGTTAACAAAATACAAATACCTTAAAAAACGTACAACAGCTTGATTGAAGTGTTGTCAATTTGCGTTCATTATAACATAATGCATCCTAAGGCAGCATGTACCAAGACGCCCCACCATCTCATTTCTCTTTATAAAGCAGTTTTTATGGCATTAAATGGACAATGGAACACAACCCTTTGTAAATGACTTAAGACGAAGATTATGCAGTTTTAAATTCTATGTGAAGACACGAAAACTAAACACTTTGTAAAGCACCACCAAAATGGACGCGTCAGTGAGGGCATGGCAGATTCACACAATATCATTTGAGCAATAAATTAAATTTGGTCATCCACCGCACACTACCCTTTTATGTTTGCTGTCCTTATCGTCATATATACCCTTGTTTCTAACAAGCTTAGAACATTGCAAAACTCCAATTTGCTACAAAATCATTTGCATTTGGTTGTGGAGAGAAAACATATATACATGTTTTCTAAACTTTATGCCTTTATTAATAATCGCTTATATGCGAAAAAGTACTTTTTTTAACAACCAAATATATTTATATGTGCCACTTAGGAGGCTTGAGCACCAAACCAATTATATATTATTTACATGTGTGGGGTATGCGGAAAAAAAAAGCTGATTATACACAAACCCAACCCTCCTTGTATCGAGTGTCATCCACATATATTAATAGTACGCACAGGAGTGAAAAGTATACAAACAAGTGTGTTTCACATACCACACGATTCATCATTAATTATTTGATGGGATTTAGTCTTCTAATCGAGACAAGGTACATATTATACAGTATACGTCTATTATTTCGTATAACTCGTGACTATAAACTTGAATTTTCTTGGTTAAAACAGTCGTCGACGGATGTCTGAACGGCCGTTAAATGGTGTGGGTAGAGGTGCTAGGAAAAATAATAACGCATATAATCGCTGATTGAAATGCATACAACACAAAAAAACAGAAATTGTTGAAGTTGAGTGCTTATTTGTAGGCTAGAAATGAACGCCTCTCAATACCTGTGTACTTTCCTTTTTTTTTAATTTGTTTTTATTGCACTTCCTTACTTAATAAGGAAATTCACTTCTTTTACTAAAGAGGATTGGCGTGCACGCTTCCGTTACTCATCTAGACGACGTTAAAGGCATGCAATGATTAGTAATATAGTAACTTAATTAGACTTTGAAAGTTATTATATTATATGTTTTGTGGATTCTATTTAATCTTCACCACCATATCAATATATTCCATATCCAATTTATTCACAGCATATGATGTTCAAAAGTTGATTATTTGAACTGTGAATAATGTTCTATATTACGAAAAATACAAGACCCACCGATATTATTTCAGTCACATCCAGAATAGGCAAATAAAATACACTAACCCATATAGACATACCCAATAGAATTGCAACAAATAATCCACCTGGGCACCTCTAGACACCAATGTAGCCCGGACGGAGTTCTATGTAAAAGCCCGTGTCTCCTCCATTATAATGTAAGGGCTAGAAATGTGGTTTGACCGTCACAACTCAAGATGTTCCAACAGGCTCTACAACAACACCACCCTAGCCTAAATAGACAATGATAGGAAGGCGCCTCATGTTGGGTACTTCTGGAGCCTTGGTAGACAAAATTGCCGCCGTCTACATATATATATATATATAGATGTGTGTGTGTGTTTTTATTCACGTTTGGGCATCTCTGTAGCCTAGTTGAGTCACATATCTAGATAAGTGAGACGCCAAGTTATTTTGAACGGAAAGCATGTAGAGCCTCCGGATTCCAAGAACCCTAGCTGTGTTGGAATCTTATTGCCCATGTCTATATTGGTTGAATTTTTTTTTTGTTTTGACTACTTATTACAAGCTTTGGATCAAACATGCCCTATTTTAATAATTTTCTCATAAATTAATGATACGTGAGTGAAAGATTTATTGCAACCCAAGTGTGTAAGTTAAGATTAGAGATTTAGATTTAGATATGTGAATTTGCTGTGTCATGGCTATCCCAAACAAAAATAACCACTTTTATGATTATTTTTCCAATAAGAGCGTCTCTCTGCCCCTAGATTATGTTAAAAATGAACATATAAAATTGTAAACATCAATGTTTTCTTTTGAAGAACAGTTAATTAAATATTAAATGTGTACAATATATTTAAATTAAAAATATGTGATTTGTAAAACAACTTCAATTATTAAACATCTTACTTTTTAAAGTAGAAAAATAAAAGGTAACTTCTGCTAAAAATGTCCATATCTCATTGTATGTATACCAAAAGGAATATATATGCATAATTTGAGTGCCATACTTTCGTTTTGCAATCAAATCAAATCGTGTTGTCGGATTACAACCAATGCAAAAAACATCCATTGACCTGTTTTAGTAAATATTTCAAGATTATCAATTACATGAATTTTACCCTTGTGTCAAGAACACGTAATCCTTCGTTCTAGCTTCTTGCTACCTAGACCGCTCATTGTTTATAAAAGACTAGTTTGAGGCCCATGTATTACACGAGTAGTTTTTGAAAATACAATATTTAATAAATAATTAGTATACAAGAAACAATAAACCCGTTAAACACTATTAATACAGTCGTTGTACAATAGTCTTTAAAATAATTATAAAGTAAAAAAGATAATTATAAATATCAAATGTTTGAAAAAAATAGGAAGTAATATTAAATTAACAAATTTTGAAGCATAAGTTTTAAGAATGGTAATTATTTTACTATTATAAATTTGTTAAAAATGATAGGTTTGATGTAGGAGTGACAAGTGGCAAAACTTGTAGTATTTTATTAGATAGTATAGATTATATAACTTGAACCTTTGTAATTTTATAACCCATTGAACTTAAAAAGATTTATATACCTGTTTCTAATACTTATTTATCATATTAATTTATTTTATTAAAAAAGTTATTATTTTTTTTTAACGATCAACGAAGATTAATATATTAGAACTAGCAAGAAGCTAGAAAAAATAAAACACCAAGATACCAACCAAGAAAAACACCCAAATACAAAACCACCCAACTTTACACTTTAAACCAACACCAATTCTCCCAAGTAAGACTCCTCATCTTACCCCTATTCTTGACCCAAAGAAACCCCAAAACTTTTATTTCCTCCATCAAACCCGATAGATAAATGGGAACCCCCGTCATGGACTAGGGCATTCCTTTTCTTCCACAAGAACCACATCGCTATTAGACAAACCGCTTGGAAAACGGTAGCTTTGTCCTTAGAAAGCTTCGAGAACTTGTGAAGCTCCAACAAATCCCGAAAACTAAACAACAAAAATGGGGGCACTTTACACCAAAGTGATATTACGCTCCACAATGATTGAGCAAAACCACAAATAAAAATGTGTTCCACTAACTCCTCTAAATCACCACAAATCGGACAAAAAATCGAACTAACCGGGATATTCCTTTTTTATCAAATTATCTCGATTTGGTAGCCGGCCAAGGGCAGCCCGCCACGCCACAAATGAGACCTTCCTCGGAATCAACCGGTTCCACTAGAACACGAACTCAGGCTCAGAATAAGCGTTCCGAGATATCTTTTCTTTGATATTTCGAATCGAGAATCCACCGACTTCATCTCCTATCCAAACCACTTTGTCCTCCTCATGTCTCAAGCTGACTCCTTGGCATAATTGAAGTAAGTCTCTCAACTCCTCAACCTCCGCAATTCCGATCGACTGGCGAGACCAATCCCAATTCCCACATATCCATTCGTACAACATAAACAATCTATCTGCCACCATGCATGCTTTATGTTTTTCAATTGAAAACAAGTTAGGGAATTTTATAAACAGAGGAGATGGACCAAGCCACCAATCCAACCAAAACCAAGTTTGTCTTCCTTCTCTAACCTCTGTCCGAAAGTTGTTATTCAAATCGATTCCCGCCTCCCGCAGATGCGAATCAATTTTGATGATATTCTTCCAAGGGCACGGTCTCGAGAACTTAACCGGAATTACAGACCAAGACCTCGTCGTATGATGAACGGTCCATATAACCTTCCACCACAACTTACCCTTTTCACTTTTGAACCGCCACCACCATTTAGCAAGCAACGACACATTTACATCTCGTAAGCAACCAAGACCGAGACCCCCGTATTCAATAGGAGCCATAACCTTGTTTCACGCCACCCAATTCGTTTTCTCCTTTTCTTCCGACCAACCCCAAAAGAACAATCTTCTTAACCTTTCGAGCTTTTGCACAACCCCTTCGGGGGCTTTAAATAACGAGAAATAGTATCTTGGCAAAGAATTCAGAACCGACTTAATTACCGTAACACGACCCCCAAAAGAGAGTTGTTTTGCCTTCCAACGAGAGAACCTCTTACGAAACACGCCAACCACCGGATCCCAAGCAATTATTCCATTCATATTTTTACCAACTTGGAGACCAAGGTGAGTAAAATGGAACTCACCAACCTTACATCTAAGAACTTCAGCCAAGTCTGCCTTCTCACTAACACTTACCTCAGAACCAAAAACCCAACTTTTTGACAAATTTATCCCCAGGCCCGAAATGAGAAAAAAGCACCTCAAAATTCTGCTTTGCTCTACTCCCCCAAAAAAATCACATCGTCCGCGTATAACAGATGGGAAAGAACCAGGCCCTCCGACCCGCATTTCAATCCCCGAAACAGCCCCTTTTTAACGCACACTTCATCAGGCTCGTAAGCGCTTCCATATCAATAACAAAAAGAAACGGTGATAACGGATCCCCTTGCCTCAGACCCCGAGTACATTGGAACTCCCGGGTCGGGGAGCCGTTTACCAACACCGAGGCCCGACTCGCCGATAAAATCGCCGCCACCCATCTACGCCACCTACCCAAGAAGTTCATTTGTTCCAAAACCGAATCTAAAAAAGACCAACTCAACGAGTCATATGCCTTTTCAATGTCGACTTTAAAAAATAACCCCCTTTTCTTCGATTTATTTAGCCATGCTAAAGTCTCCTTAAGAATTAGCGGGCCATCCAGTATGCTCCGGTTTGCGATGAAGGCTGATCGTTCCTCTGAAATTAACTCCCCAATCACCTTTTTCAGCCGACTCATCAAGACTTTAGAAATTACCTTATTCATACTACCAACAAGGCTTATCGGACGAAATTCAATAAGACCAGCAGGATCCTTCACCTTGGGAATCAACGCTATAAACGAAGAAAAGCAACTGAAACTGAATGTATCTGCTTCAAAAAATTCTACAAAGACCCTCACGAAATCGTCTTTGAAACAATTCCAAAACCGCTTTAAAAACTTAAAGTTATAACCATCCGGGCCCCGCACACGGTCACTATCACAATCCCACATCGCGTCTCTTATTTTCTCCATTGTGAACGGAGCCACCAAAGAACTTGCTTCCACCTCGCTTAATTTCTTAACATCTGATAGTGAGAAAATCGGCCTATATAAAACCGGTTCCTGGAACCTTTTCTTAAAAAACTCAAACGTGAACTCCTTTATTAGAGTTGGACTCGAAACCCACTCACCATTAATACGCAGCCCGTGAAGCTGATTACTACTAAGATTTGCATTAAGCACTCTATAAAAGTACTTTGCATTCTCGTCTCCATCTACCGCCCACCGAACTCTAGACTTTTGTTTTAAATCCCGGTATTTTATAGATTCAAACTCCTTTACAAAGGCCAAACATTCTGCCCAAAGCTTCAACTCAGAATTTGTGAGTGATCTAGACTCCCCCTTTAATTCCAATTTTTGAACAGATTCCTTTTTTTCTTTATACCTGCCCTCCTTCAATTTATTATATTTAGTTAACCACCTTTTAATCTGATTTTTTAGCCACCTGAGCTTGGTGGATAACGCCAAGTCCGCTGGACCCTCGAACACTAATCGACCACTCCGCTTCACCACAAAATCCTCAAAACCTGTTAAGCTGAGCCAAGAATTGAAAAAAACGAAATGGAATATGACCAAAATCTGAAGCAACCGAGGTAAGTAAAATAGGTCGGTGATCTGAACAATCCTTAGCGAGTAACGTCAACGAAGCAAGTGGCCACCTATCCAGGAAATCCTTACACACCAAGACACGGTCCAATTTACTAAATTTATCTCCTTTATCCGAAATATACGTAAAAATTCCACCACCCATTTGGTACTCTACTAGTTCAACCCTTTCTGTGAAGTCATTAAAGGCTTTCGCATTTGCCGCCACAAATATCTGAATTACGTCTTTCACCCGGACCCCGAACCTCGTTAAAGTCGCCAAGTAAAACACAAAAACCCGGAGTTATTCTTCTAATCTCCAACAGCTCATTCCACAATACTCTCTTCGCCACCCCAACAACAGCTCTCCCCACAATCTGCCCCGGATGAGTTTCCAACGAAATCTCCTTCTTCAAAGTAGGGTCACTTCTTAAAACATCCTTCTCAACCACATCCTTATATGAAACACCTGCATGTTTACCACGATCCCCTCCGGCTCCGCTCGGCGCGTTTGTTCTCGTCGCTTACCCACCATAGTTATTCCTTACCACGATCATATAATGCTACCGATACTGACAACTTGGCTCCAAAAATCCGTGTTCCATTTGCTTCCTCCGCAAACCTCTCTTGATCCACAACCCCTTTAAACCTGATAAAGCCAAAACGCATTCCCCCGAGATCTTTCTTCTTCGCGACGTAAGCTTTGGACATTGAACCACGATGTCTAAATGCTCCCCATCAGGAATATTTGAGACGAAAAAAGAAGTTTCTCTACTTTGAACTCTTCGTTGACCCCCGCCGGAGGTTGTGGAGCCATTTTTGGAAAGGGACTTTTATGATAGTGAAAGGATTATTAAAAAAAGTTATAGTTTGACGATTTAACCTTTTATTTTCTCATACTAAAACTTCAATCGTTTTATATATTTAATTTCCTGTAGCTTACCTTGCATTTGCATGATATTAAAGATTCAATGATATGACTTTACAGACGGAGATCCATTTTTAATCTTCCTATTTTCAATTTGTTAGTTGAAAATATTGTTAAGGGTCATCATCTACAATATCGAGTAGAAAATGAAATTCATTAATGGAGGTTGTTGATTCCAGTGTTATCAAATTATTTTTCTTAATTATAGTTTACTTAGAACTAAAAGAAAATATGAACTAGCTAGTGTGAAGTATTATTCTTATTTAATGCACTAAAGAAACCCATATTCGAGAGCGACACCCACTTTGTGGGGTGGAGCGCAACTTCACAAGTGGGTCCAAAAGGGCAGATCCACGGCGGGGGTTTCGCAGGAAGTTGATTTGGATTTGGTTCATTTACATCAAGATTAATAACTAGTAGTAAGTTACTTCTGATCAGAGGCAATTTTGTCCATTTACATCAAGATAAATTATCAATTATAAGTTACTATAGATCACTGGCAATTTGATCAGTACTAACTATTATTAGTAGTAAAAGTTTACCATGGTAAGTAATTGGGCGTTAGTACTAAGTGATGATTACCGGTAATTGAGCATTAATGGTAGATGAGGTTCTTTCTTCTTCCCATAGCCACCCTCCAGCGTGAGAATAAGTACAATTCTGACAAAGATAATGTACTTAAGTAAATAGTGAGAGTACAGTGGGAGTGTGAATACCTCAAGGAGATTGAGAGGGTATTTATAGCCGAAGGATGTAGGAAGGTGACTGGGCCAGCTGTCCCTTTTGGGAGATGCTCTCGTAACCATGTGGACACGTGTCCTCATATGATAGGATCAGTTATACGTTGCATGTGAATGTAAAACAACCTGGACACGCGTCATAATAGGATAGGTTGATGAATAACCCCTAGCCATGTGCATGGTTATAACGGTCTTGTCAGGTGTCCTCCGTTGGTTGGCCGAGAGATCACGTATTACTCAAGAAAGCATCTTGGCAAGTCTTTTAGAATATAATTAGTTAATGACAGCTGTCCCAAGGCATTGCCTCTTAGTCCTTTTCCGTGGACGGGTACCTCGTCTTGCGGATAACTCTTGAGGGTGCCAGGATGCTTCCGCATGAGTCATGTAGGTGTTTCTTCCTCAGACGTTTAGGCGGGTGATCTGTATGTCCCGCGGGTGCTTCGTGAGGGACCCTCAACTGACCCGCGGGTAGTACTTAAGGGTATTTGGGTCTTTTTGGTACCATACCTCTATAAGTCCCCCCAGTCCAGTGTTTCTTTCGCGTGAAGTACTTTATGCGGGTGAAATTTTGGACTTAAGGGTGTTGTTCGGGGTTTTTCTGAATTTTGCAATTTGTGGTGATGATATATTTTTTATCGGATAATTATTCAATAGTATGAGGTGACAGCTTGCAGGCGCGTGTGTCAGAGGATGTGACGTTTATGCCGGCTGTCACTGTACCCCACTGTTCACCTTTTTGCTTTTTCGAATTTTCCGCGCGACGTGGCGTCCATTGATTGGGGTTCGATACCTTATCTCCACTGTTCATATCCCATCGCATTAATTGCGATGAGTATAAATAGTGAAGTTTAACTTCTTCTCGAAGTTTTATCTCCTTTGTCCTTTGAATATCTTCTTCTTTTTCTCTCTAAAGTTTCTGATTAATGATGTGGGTATAATGATGCTCTCACAACTAAGCTTTAAATTTATTAAACAAGACTCCTAAAGAAACCACACAAAACCGGCAAGTGTACCGATCACTAATAGTATAGCACTATGTAAGTCTTAGTATCGAACACAAGGACACTTGAAAACGTTAATGATACTTAACCCTAAACAAGACTCACCTAAGAATATTTAAATGATTTTTAATAATTAACTACTTAACCCAACTTACTTTAACTAAATTAATTAGCTAGACTTAACTTAACTTAACTAAACTCTTAACAAAACTTGGAAACTTACTTGCAATCGGAGATAACGTCCACCTAGGTAAGAATCATATTTAAGGTATAATAAGGTAATGGATTGAGGATTCTCACGACACCGGTTCCTAAGGATGACTCAACTAAGGTTCACTCAAGAAAGCTAGATCACCTCTCAGTCTCACTAACAAACTCTAACTTACACTTAGTTGATTTTAAGAACAAACCGAGAAACGAAATGTAAAGTTTCTAATGCCGACTCTCCTCTCGGACGCACCGACACACTACCCTAATGGAAACGAATACTACGCAACCAAGGATAGAGGAACAATATAGTTTAACTTAAACTAGACCAACTAATCGCTCAAAAACCCAAACCCGACAAGAACTGAACCCGCTCTCGCGCGATCCTAATTCTAACAAGCAAAAGCTATGATACGAGTTTACTTCCTATCACCTCTCGGTCTCTAAGAAGGTGTTCACCCGCTGAATCTAATCAATTAATATACCCACTTAAACCTTACGGTTGATCACCCCGCAAACAAACCCTAAACACCAAGTAAAGAGTTCTAACAAGCTAAAATCAATCAAAACCTATTCAATTAATCAAAGCAAGAGGTATATGAGTATAACTAATAAATTCACAGCCACTAAACACAACCTAATTCAATGTTAAACCAAACTTTTCATTAACAATTCAAGCCATGATAATCAACAATCCATATTACTCATTAAAACCTAACAATAAACATCTAACCTAGGTAAAACTAACAAGTTTACCCAATCATAATCAATGAACAGTAGATAAAATAGATATAAATGATAAACATGTTCAAATAAATCTGATTGCAAAAGGTTTGAATGCTTAAAAACCAAAACGTTAAAATAGTCAAAACCGACAACCGAAGGATAAAAGATGTAACCGTAAGCTTGTCCTCCTTGGTTTCTCCTCTAGAGCAGGTGTGGGATGGCTGGAAACTTGAATAATTTCGTTCACAGGGTTTTAGGGTTTATATATATATATGTTTAAACACCTCCTTCCTAATTTAAAATAGGTTAAAACAAGCCCACTAGGCCCACTAGAAGACAAAATAGACGTGGTAGCTGATTCTTGAACATTATTGGCAGCCTCGGGACATGTTGGAATCTACCACATGCTTCTTGAATGGTATGACCTGGTCGCGTAGATCGAACATGACATTTTCTGACGTTTTTTGACTTTCAGCTCGTTTATCTTCGTTTTTGCGTACCGGCTTCATCCGAGCTCCATTCTAGCTGATTCTTTTTTCATTTGACTCGTTTTCTCTCTCTCTTCAACATGGGACCAATCACATACACAAACATGTAATTTAATGAAAGAATAACAAAATAATCGTTAACGTTTAAGCACAAAATAACATAAAAACTATTAGGAAAACATGTGTGTTTTACACCACATCAAACATCCACACACTTAAACCTTTTTCGTCCCTGAAAAAGAAATCTACATAGGATCATAACCAAGTGAAAAATAACAAACTCCCAGATTATTAATCATTATCAAAACATAAGAAACAGCTCGACATATTGACCGCGATTGCCGATATTGTTGTCCACTTAAACCCAGCCACCATCCAATCAAGCCCCCCTTTTGAATTTAACATTTAAAGGCCAAAAATTAAGGCTACACCTACCCCATCTCAGACAAAGAGAGCTAGAAAAACTAGAGTCGAAGCAAACTGGTTCGACAAATCACCATAAGCCAAGGACTCGTTGATAGTACTAATTAGATGCACTCGGTGAAATTTTGATGGATGAATGGTCATGTGGATGTCGTACGAGCTATTCCTAAATATTATTGGACTTTGTCCTATAAATTGCTAATTTTTATTTATTGACTAAGAACCTTCGAGCCCCAATAGTGTATCCTCAGAGTCACCATCCCCAAGGTAACACGTAAAATCTAAGTCCCGTCTAGTATGTGCATCTTTGGCCTCTTTTACTAACTTTAAAGAATGCTAATTTGGCATTTTACAATACATAACTTTCTTCACAAGCATTTTGCTTTTTTTGAACAATTTTTGAGAATACACAAACATAACTTTCAATACATACTTTTTTTTTTAACTTTTCTTTTTTTTTTTCTCTTTTTTTTCAATCTTTTATATCACCCTAAAATATATAACTATTTCTAAGCTCGTAGAAAGATGGACATGTGGTGTGTGCTGGTTTGAGTGCATCTAAGTATAACCATCTCAAAGTTTTCAGATTATGGTAATTCTCCCTAAGCATCGAAATTCGGTTTCACCGTTTTCAAATTATTATATATATAAAAACTGCTAAAGAGGACTATCAAAGCTAGTTGGGCCAACCGACACATCCCAAATCAGATATGCAAACCATCCCTACTTTAATTATTATATTATTTAAAAGTTCTGAGTGTTCGTTAGCACATTGGTAATAATATCATTTCCTGCTTAACGTAGAACAAAAACAATTTTTAAGGGACATTTTTCTTTGAAACTTTTTTTTTTAAATATTAACTCCCATGATTTTCAATATTCTTTTATATTTCTTAAAAATGAAAACGTCAGTTCCCCATCCCCACACTTAAATTTCACATTGTCCTCAATGTGAGACAAGGAAAAGACAAAACTAAACATAAAGAAAAATAAAGTGGAACAGACTCCCCTGGTATATGTGATCTGCAAGTGTGCGGTGAATCATGTTCCTCGCCCTCCTATTCGAACGCAAGCTTAAAACTCCAGTACTCTCTATCAAGCTATCACTAACGAACGAAAGCGGCAATCCTTAAGCATATTGCATCCCCACACTTGTTTAAAACTCCAGCTCATCAACCAACCAAGGAATAACCTGCAAGTAAGAGAAGAAACACCCGGAAAAACTCGGAAATAAAAATAAAAATGAAAATAAAATAACAAGGAAAGATATTACCGGGTTGTCTCCCGGGAAGCGCTAAGTTTATTGAATAGTCTTCAGCCAGACTCGCTCCCGAAACCTCAATCAGGAGGCTTCTCCTTTATCCTCTTCCCATCGATGCTCCTCAACACTCTCCTTTTACAATTGGCCGGGAAGAAACCAATTGCACAACTATTATGGGCCCGGTCATATTAATTAACTCGGCCCACCAAATCTTGAATTCCCCCAAAAATGGTTCAATGAAGTGAGACGAGGAAGTCAATCTCTTCCTCACACTACGATTTCTTCGCCCAGAAATCCTCCTTTTAGTTCCTTTAGCCAAACTTTTAAACCTTAACACGTCCCGAATAGAGATTGAGTACGGTTCGTGTTTTGGTTTTTCACAATCGAGGTGAAGTGTCGGAAGGACCGAATCACTAACTACCTCATGGCTCTCCTTACAAAGCTCCTTCTCGATCCCCACACTTGGCTCGTTATATATTAAATCTTCAAGCAGCTTTAGATCACCAAGTGGGTCAAACTCGCCTTCATCCCTAGTAGCAAAGTCCATCAACTCTTCACCAAACTCATCCTTAAATTCTTCCTCCCAAGAGGGAACATACTCCTCTATTCTCTGCTCCTCCATTCCGGTATCTTCAATCTCGCTCAGGGTTTCAAACAAAGGTGGATTCAAAGGAGGAACATATTCCAAATCATTTCTAATAGCAAACAACATATCATCCATTATTTCCTCCAATTATGGGGTGGGCTCTAATATATTCCCTGACAAATCTTTATACCCTAAGAAGTTCCTCATTTGATCATATGCAAATTGGTATGGAGGAGGCTTTGCCAAAAGTGATTCCCATGGAGCTTTCCGTGCTTCGACTTCTATATTTCTCCTCTCATAAGCATCATGCACCCAGTGATCTCCTCCGCACACTTTGCACCATGGCGCTCCAACCTGTCGTCCGAACATATTTCCTGTAAAGAACACTCAAAAGAAAAGGAACACAGGCACCGGATAAAGATAGAATAAAATACTAAAAATAAAATTAAACTAAAACTAAACTAATTAAAATAACTAATCTAATCTAAGTATACGAAATACAATAGGCAAGTCTCTAACTTGAGTCGTTCTCAATACGCCTCAAACCGTGTCCCCGGCAACGGCGCCAAAAACTTGATGTGGGTATAATGATGCTCTCACAACTAAGCTTTAAATTTATTAACAAGACTCCTAAAGAAACCACACAAAACCGGCAAGTTTACCGATCACTAATAGTATAGCACTATGGAAGTCCGAGTATCGAACACAAGGACACCTGAAAACGTTAATGATACTTAACCCTAACCAAGACTCACCTAAGAATATTTAAATGATTTTTAATAATTAACTACTTAACCTAACTTACTTTAACTAAATTAATTAGCTAGACTTAACTTAACTTAACTAAACTCTTAACAAAACTTGGAAACTTACTTGCAATCGGAGAAAACGTCCACCTAGGTAAGAATCATATTGAAGGTATAATAAGGTAATGGATTGAGGATTCTCACGACACCGGTTCCTAAGGATGACTCAACTAAGGTTCACTCAAGAAAGCTAGATCACCTCTTAGTCTCACTAACAAACTCTAACTTACACTTAGTTGATTTTAAGAACAAACCGAGAAACGAAATGTAAAGTTTCTAATGCCGACTCTCCTCTCGGACGCACCGACACACTACCCTAATGGAGACGAATACTACGCAACCAAGGATAGATGAACAATATAGTTTAACTTAAACTAGAACAACTAATCACTCAAAAACCCAAACCCGACAAGAACCGAACCCGCTCTCGCGCGATCCTAATTCTAACAAGCAAAAGCTATGATACGAGTTTACTTCCTATCACCTCTCGGTCTCTAAGAAGGTGTTCACCCGCTGAATCTAATCAATTAATATACCCACTTAAACCCTACGGTTGATCACCCCGCAAACAAACCCTAAACACCAAGTAAAGAGTTCTAACAAGCTAAAATCAATCAAAACCTATTCTATTAATCAAAGCAAGAGGTATATGAGTATAACTAATAAATTCACAGCCACTAAACACAACCTAATTCAATGTTAAACCAAACTTTTCATTAACAATTCAAGCCATGATAATCAACAATCCATATTACTCATTAAAACCTAACAATAAACATCTAACCTAGGTAGAACTAACAAGTTTACCCAATCATTATCAATGAACAGTAGATAAAATAGATATAAATGATAAACATGTTCATATAAATCTGATTGCAAAAGGTTTGAATGCTTAAAAACCAAAAACGAACTCACAAACGTTAAAATAGTCAAAACCGACAACCGAAGGATAAAAGATGTAACCGTAAGCTTGTCCTCCTTGGTTTCTCCTCTAGAGCAGGTGTGGGATGGCTGGAAACTAGAATAATTTCGTTCATAGGGTTTTAGGGTTTATATATATGTTTAAACACCTCCTTCCTAATTTAAAATAGGTTAAAACAAGCCCACTAGGCCCACTAGAAGACAAAATAGACGTGGTAGCTGATTCTTGAACATTCTTGGCAGCCTTGGGACATGTTTGAATCTACCACATGCTTCTTGAATGGTATGACCTGGTCGCGTAGCTCGAACATGACATTTTTTTGACGTTTTTCGACTTTCAGCTCGTTTATCTTCGTTTTTGCGTACCGGCTTCATCCGAGCTCCATTCTAGTTTTTTTTCATTTGACTCGTTTTCTCGCTCTCTTCAACATGGGACCAATCACATACAAAAACATGTAATTTAATGCAAGAATAACAAAATAATCGTTAACGTTTAAGCATAAAATAACATAAAAACTATTAGGAAAACATGTGTGTTTTACACCACATCAATTAACTGCCCAATTTTTCTTAACCGTTCGATACTTCAATCATATCTTATTGTAATGACGAGTATTAAATCTGAAATAGATGAAGTGGAGTGTCAATGGGACCAGTCTGAGTATCAGAAGTTGATTGATACTTATGGTATTCCACCGGAGTGGGGACCGGAGTTCCCCTCTGCTGAATCTATAGCCAGTTTTCCCCCTCCTGGCAAGATGGCTGTCTACTCTGACTTCTTTGTCTATGGGAATTTTCGTTTTCCTATGACGAAATTTTTTATGAAGGTGTTGAGTGCATATGGGATCCATTTATCCCAGTTGCATCCCCGTGCCGTCATGCGGATTCGTCATTACGAATTCGTGTGTACTTCACATGGAATGTTACCCCGAGTTGATCGGTTTCCTGTTTTCTACCGTGTTGCCAATCGTGATGGTTGGTTCACGTGTCAGGGATTAGCCGACAGGGGTATTGGTTATGAAGTCAAGAAAGGCTCCAAGGACTGGCGGAGCAAATTTTTCTGGATATCTGAGGACGTAGTCCCCAAAGCTATGGTCCGACGTCCTGTCACCGAAGCACTCCCGAAGGTTACCACGGCTCCTCATGAGGGTCAAGAGTGGTTCCGCATCCTTGTGTCTGAGCCGACACCGATGCGAGCACTACCTGAGGAAGCCCTTATGTGGGCGGGCATGAGCCGTTTATGGCTAACTCTGTATATGGAGGTCGTTTTTATTGGCTTGGACAATCGTGAGTTGCCTTCTTTCTTTCATCTTTTATTTTGGGATTTTATAACAGACTTTGTGTTTCCTCTACAAGTCCGGGACCCATGTTGAATGCTTTGTTTGACGATAGGGGTTGCGTGCGAAAGAGTATTCATGATGCAGGTGACAAACCCGTTCTTGAAAAGTCCAAGGGCAATTTCCTATTTCCGGTGAAAGTGCGTGCCGAACCGATTGTTTCGGACGCTACCTTTGAAACAGGTGTGTATGTCTTGAATCCCCCTCCTCTTAATGTGCTTACCTCTGATGGGGTAGTCGTCATTCTATCTTCGAGTGACGATTCCTCAACTCAAGAGGAGGAAAATTCTGATGATGCTTCTGAAATTTCATCTGTCTCGCACCTGTTGGCAGAGCTAGCACAAAAAAGATCATTTGGGTCTTCTCAGGCCAGCGACGCGGGCGTGAGTGCTGCCGACACCAAAGATGAGCCGGCGGCTAAGAAGCAGTGGACTCGCCATCCTAAGAAGCCGCAGTCCAGCCTTGCGAAACGTATGAAGACGGTGACTGGTACGCGTTCCAATTTCTAATTTTTACTGTTTTGAAACGTGATTTAACATTATTTTCTTGTGCAGATCCGTCGATTGTTGGAGATGATACATCTGAAAGATTACCAACACCAACCCCGACAATTGAGAAACAGCCATCTCCTCCTCCCGAGAAGGACGCTGAAGATAAGCCGTATACCCCTCCCACTGAAGTGAATGTGGAGGGGTCTAACCTTCAGTCTGGAGCTAACGACTCCTTAGACTATTTGTTCCAGTCTGGGAACGTTGCTGGTTCCCAGAATGATAACCCTGAGGTCAACGAAGAGGGTTTAAGGATTAACGAATCTCCATCTCGATCTCCTCTTCAATTCTTTTCTACTTCCTCACCCTTGACTATGGGTGCAGGTGAGAATTTCAAATTTGGACCATCTATCCATGAGGTTGGAGGAGGTTCAACGCAGGGTGCCCCTCAACAGTCCTCCTCGATCCCCGTTCGTCTTGAACTTTCAAGTTCGCGCTATTACGGGGAGGCGAATCTAGGGGATGACTTTGATCTGTTCGTCCCGCCTTGGGACATTATCAATGGGTCTCGGTTTTCTGACCCAGGGACTTGTATGAGCTTTGTCAAACACTGCGTGCCGCCTGCAGAAATGGCGGACCATAGTGATCGTTCCCGCCATGATCTTCACACCGACTTGTCTTTTTCCTTGGCTAACAGTTTGGCCTGTATCCAGGAAATTTTACGCGAATGGCGTACTATGGGCGGGAAACTAGGTGAAGCTTCTCGAGCCGTCGAGAATGCGAAGAAAGAAGCTGAGGAACATCGCACAGCAGCAAGTGCAGCGAGGTGGAAACAATCCGACGCCGAGGCTGCCCTTAAAAAAAGAAAAAGACCGGAATTTCGCCGCTGCTCAACAATGGAAGGAAGCATGTGAAAGGCAAAATACCGTTCTTGAGGTTGCCCGGGCTGAAACTCAAAATAAAAAGGATAACTTGGCGCGGGACCAAGAAGCCAATTCGGCTCTTGAAAGCCAGGTGACCCGCCAAGACAACCGGATCCAGGAGCTCGAGGCAGAATTGAAGCTGCAGAGGGAGTAGTCTCAGCTTAAGGACAAAACTGCTACTGAAATGCAGTTTGCTTATGACTCTTTGCTGAAATCTCGCTCGGACTCGGAGACTCGTGCCTCCAATGTAACCAATGAGTTACAAGAGCTTCGGAGCAAGGAAGAGCATGCCGAGCGGGATCGACAATGGTTCCTTAAACGAGGGCTTGACTCTGTGAGTTTCCCTCATATGTTGTTTATTATATACTTCATGTTTATGATGCTAATACATTTCTTTTATCCTTTTGTCAGGTCATCCGACATATTAAGGGAAGCACTAAGCTTACTGACTACTTTGTGAACTTAATGATTGCTTCCTCTCAAGCCCTCCCCGTGAAAGGCTTCAATGAAGGGATGGAGTATGCTTAATCTGGTCAAACCTTCGAGAATCATCCACTTCATGGCCTTGATGCAAAACAAGAATATGACATGCGGATTAAGGAGTATGATGGCTTGATCTTTCCTTTACAGAATATGTTTCCGGAGTTTGGGTCCGCCGATGATGTTGTGCGACAACTAAGGATCTATTTGGATGATGAATCTGAGGACGCCTCGTTTGAGAACACTTCACCGAAAGCTCCGGAATACATACAGCTTCTGACGCATAGAATAGGTGTACACTTTTAGGACTTTGTAATTGTTTTTCCACATTTTTGTAACCGTCTTTTGAATATTTAATGGAAAGAAACTTTTTGCCTTGTGATTATTATATTTATTTGTGAGATAATATCTTTGCAAGATATTTTTGAATTTTGAAATTGTGCAAGTTGGATGATTTTGATGACGTGGCGGAAAGAGGAACCTTAAGGGGCAACTAACAAGATGTGTATGACAACTTTTGAGAGCCTGTTTCTACTTTTTCGCATCTCCCGCCTGACGTGTCAATCATCCAACGGTCCGTATTTTCATTTTATTCTGTCAGTCAGACGGTCGCATTTATTGCGATAAGTATAAATAAGTCATACGTGACCCTCAAATCGTTCTTATCGCTTTCCAACTTTCTCTTTCAATAATAACATATCTGAGATTTCAATAACTTTGCTTTCTTCCCTTTAAAATGGCAGGTGAAAAGAAGAATACTTCGGCAAATCACGAGTACGTTGTGAATTTAAAAGAAAACGACTATGACGATGTCGTCCACGTTTACGGTTTGGCACCGGAGTGGGGCCCGGAATGTCCGGCTGACAGTTCCGTTGCCACTGACCCTCCAGCAGGAAAAATGGCCATCTATACTGATTTTTTCACGATGGGTAACTTCCGACTACCCATCACAAAGTTTATGAAGTCCATACTGACGTCGTATGGTCTTCACTTTTCCCAGATTCATCCCTTTGGGATGTTGTGTGTTCTTCACTTTGAGTTATGTTATCAGGCTCATGTTATTGAACTGGCGGTTGTTCGGTTTGCCGTTTTTTACAAATTGACTAACCGAGACGGGTGGTATGGTTGGTCCTCCACCAAGAAGGGTCTTATTGGTACCGAACGGTACCGAAGCCTCTATGAGTGGAAACCCAAATTTTTCAGGATTCGGGAGGATGCCGTCCTGTTCACGATGAGTCGCCATAAGGCTACTGACACCTCCCCCTCCGTCACTGCTACCACCGAGATCGATCTTCCGTGGTATACCACGTTGACCAAGACGCCCACGCCGTTGCGGGCGATTCACGAGGGGGCGTTGGTACACGCGAAGATGAGTCGCTTATGGCCATTCCCCAAATTGGAACCATACTTAGAAAATTTTGACAAAAGTCAGGTTATATTTTATTCTTTCAGAACTTTATACCGTCTTCTTGACATTTTTCAATTACAGGTGAAGGTTCCATTCTTTCTTCCCTTCTGGATAAGGTGGAAGGTATGATGGTACGTCGGCCCATTTCTCCGCACGAGTTGTCGTTCCTTGAAAGGTGAGAAGATGATTGCTGAAGGTGAGGGAATTCTTAAACCTCAACCTCTTACTGCTATGACTCCTAGTGGGGTGATAGTACTCCTATCTTCTAGTGAAGAATCACCACCCCATGGTGGAGAAACACTTAATGATATTACTGACTTCCCAAACGTCCTGTCCCCATCTATAGGTTTAACCCGCAAGCTGGGTTCAAAGGCAACCGTAGACTCGGTGACGGGTGGTGAGGGTGGTCACTAATCGGCTGAGGGTGAATCTCAGGTCGTTGGTGCGGGCGTTTCTAAAGCCACCGGTAAACGGAAAGTTCAATCCACCAAGGTTGCTCCATCCAAGAAGTCAAAGAAGGCCAAACTTGTTAATTTGGAATCACGCCTTCACCAACTTGATTTTGAAGACATCTCCTTAGGTGAGTTTGACATTATTCTCATTTATCCGTTATCATTTATCAACCCATATGTCCGATGTATGATTATCATTTCACAGTAGGCTTGAAAGACTTTTCTGAAGATATTTCAGGTTTGAAGAGTTCAACAGCACCACCTCCCCCGCCATCTCCACCACCCAATACTGCTTAAGATCCGATCACATTGACGGACATTCGCCTCTTAAGGAGAAGGAAATTGGTGAGTCTGAACCTCTCCGTATGTCCCCTTCTTTTAACGTTCATCGTTTTAGGGATCAAGGAGGTGTCATCACATTCGCCTATGGGCGCAGACCTCCCCATCTCCTGATGAGGAGGACACTTCCCCACACAATCCGTGTTGGTCTTTACGCCAAAACTCAACGCTAAACGACGTGGATGTGTGTTTTAAATATCTACAAGAATGTCTTCCTCCCGCAGAAAGGGAGCGACAACGTCGTCATATTCGCCAAGAGTTGTTGAGCTCAAACTCTTATCTTCTGGCAAATACTATCTCCACTAATCAGGAGATATGCCGAGATTGGCTGGCGATGAATGAGGAGGGGGACCACCTGGAAATTAATTTAGCCGAAGCCAAGAAAGCAGCCCTTGGGGCTATGGATGAGGCGAAAGAAATCCGTCAGGCTTTGGAGGTTGAGAAGGTCAATCGTCTTGCTGCTGAGGAAGCCCGGAACGTTCTCCAAAAGCAATTGGATTAACAAGCGGAGCTGATAAAAACTCTTCAAGCTGAATCAGCAGTGAAGGACAAGAGTTTGACCGATCTTGCCACCAAGAGCCGAGAACAAGCCTTGGAATGTGCCGGCCATAAAATGGAACTTGTTCGGGATAAGGCGGACAAGCAGTGGCTGATGGCGAAAGGAATTCCCAAGGTATATGTCCTGTCTTGTTGTAGATAATCAATTTGCTTATAGTTATTTATGTTTAAATATTCCCGCAGGCTATTGCCCACGTTCGGGGTGGTGATGAGCTTGGGGACTGCGTCGCCATTCTCCTAAATGCATCTAAACAAGCCGATCGTCAGATAGGTTTTCAGGAAGGCTATAGATTTGCTTCAGAGAGCAAGCTTCTGGAGGAACATATTCTGTACGGCCAGGACACTGCTGCCATTCTTATTCAGAAAATGAAACTTTTGACAATCTAAAGTTTTCTCTCGTGGAGCAAGTATCTGAGCTTGTGGACAAGGAGGATGGAATAGAGTAGTTGAAGGATCTCCTTGGTCCCGACGAAGAAGATGAGAAGTCTGAGAATGACACGGAAGGTTGGGATGCGGAGCCTGAAGGCGCGACAACATGATCATGACTCCCTCGTTCTTGTAATTATTTCTTTTGTTTTTGTAATCCCTTTTGATGAATAATAAGAAGTTTTCACTTACTGCGATATACTTTGTCTTATTTATCATAATATAGGGAAAGGTTCATGTACATTTTAATCTTAACATGAGAATGTAGAAAATAATATCAATTTATAAAAAAATGAGAACGTAAGAAACAATAACAACTACAATACCAATATACATAAACAATGATTTGTAATAACAAAGAAAAAACCTAAAAATTACAATAAAAGAATCTAAATCAAGAACAAAATAATAACAACATATATCAACAAATACTTATAAAAGCAAAAGAAAAAAATCTAATAATAACAACAAAATATAAATCAGCAAATACTTATAACGTCTCATACTCGAAAATTAGCAAATACGAACAAAAAATAACAGCAAACATCTATAAAAATAAACCTAATAATAACAACAAATTCATTCTCACTGTTTCATGTTAAGAAGAAAATGTATTTGATCCTGTTTCTCATAATATAAGTGTCTTGTAGGACCTTCGTTGTTGTCAATAACAGATTACAAACTTAACGAAATTACAAAAGATTAATCATAAGATTTCATAGATTAGGCATAAGCCGAATTACAAAAAATGAAATTACACAACTCTGCTAGTCTATTTGGGAGCGCATGCCAAAGTAAAAAACAAACGAAACTGTTATATATAACACCTCTTCAACTGTGCCACATTCCAAGTTTGAGGGACCTCAGTCCCATCTAAGTTTTCTAACTTGTAAGCACCCTTAGACAAAACTTGATTTATCTTATAAGTGCCTTCCCAAGTTGGGGCCAACTTGCCCGGAGGTTCCTGGCCAGAAGCCTCATTGTTGCGTAAGACAAAGTCTCCCGTATCGAATTCACATTTTTGGACCCGTGAGTTATAATATTTCTGAAGTTGCCGCTTATAATTGTGCTCACGGATCGATGCCAGTTCCTCTCCTCGAGGAGTTCGAGATTCATCCGGAGTTCATGATCATTATCATCAATCGACATAACCCTTGCGGATGGAATCCCGATTTCGGCTGGGATCATGGCCTTAGTGCTTTAGGTTAAACTAAAAGGCGTCTCAGAATTACTGGAATTCTTTTGGGTGCGGAAGGCCCAAAGTACATGGGGCAATTCATCGACCCAGCCCGTCCGTTTAGTTCCTAACCTTTCCTTAATCCCTTCTTTGATAGTTCGATTTGTTCTTTCGACCTGACCGTTTGCTTGCGGATGAGCTACAGATGTGAAATTTTGAATGACTTGGAGTTCCTTCTGCCATTCCTGTAGTCCGCTATCAGCAAATTGGGTCCCATTGTCACTTACCAGTTCCTGCGGAAGACCAAACCGACAAATGATGAATTCCCAAAGGAATTTCTTAGCGCTTGATGTCGTTATTGATGCAACCGGTTTGGCTTCCACCCATTTGGTGAAGTAATCAATGGCCACTATCAAGAATTTGTCTTGTCTAGGAGCTTCTGGGAAAGGTCCCATAATATCAATAGCCCACTTCTGGAACGGCCAGGCGGATGTTACCGGAATCAATTCATTTTTTGGACGCAGGGTATTAGGACCATGACGTTGGCAAGAATCACACTTCCTGGTTTCTTGCACAGCGTCTAAATGCATCCCAGGCCAGTAATACCCAGCGTTTATGAGTTTTTCCACAGTCATTCTAGGACCCGCGTGTAAGCCACAAATGCCTCATGGATTTCACGTATTAAGTAGTTCGCATCTTCGACATCTACACAACGCAATAGTGGTCCTAAATATGATCTCCGGTACAACACACCATCATTCAATTGTAATTCAAAGCTTTGTGCTTAATCTTCCGGGCCTCAGCTTTCTCTGTTGGCATAATTCCTGATGATAAATAAGCTACAATCGGTGTTATCCAGGATTCCGTGCCAGTTTGAATTACCAGTACTTGATTTTGTGGAATGGACGGGTGGTCCAGAACTTCAACACGAATATCTGTAGCAAAGTGCTCAAAATTTGTCGAAGCCAGTTTGCTAAGAGCGTCCGCTGACTTGTTCTCACTCCTCTTGATATGAATAACGTTAAAAGAGGAGAATTGGCGAATTAAGTTCTTTGCTTGCGGCATATATGAAGCCATGACATCATTTTTTGCTTCATATGTTCCGTTAATCTGCCCGCAATTAGCATGGAATCCACCCGTGCCTCCAGATGTTTCACCCCAAGCTTTTTAGCTATCCGCAGGCCTGCCAGAAAGGCTTCATATTCCGCCTCATTGTTAGTGCTTTTAAAGTCTAACTTTATGGCGTATGTGAATTCATGTCCCTCGGGGTTGACTAGCCTGAGGCCCGCACCGGATCCTTAGCTGATTGAAGCTCCGTCCATGAACAATAACCAAATTTTCCCTTGTTCCGGAGGTTCTTAGGGTTGTTGTTCGATCAAACATTCTTTCTCTTTGTGCTGCGAAACCTCGGTAACGAAGTCCACAAGCACCTGCCCTTTAATTGCTGGTCTGGGTTTATACTCAATCGCCTGTTCACCCAATTCGATGGCCCATTTCGCCAATCGCCTAGACAATTCTGGTTTGCTCAGCACATTCTTGAGTTTATAACCGGTCAAAATGTTTATGGGATGTCCCTATAAATACCTGCGAAGCCGTCGGGCTGCATAGACCAGTGCTAAAACAAGCTTTTCTAACATTGAGTATCTGGTCTCCGGGTCTGACAACATCCTACTGACATAGTAAATTGAAGTTTGGACATTTTTTCAGTCCGTCAGTAGTACGGTTCCCACAGCGATATCAGATGCCGACAAATACAACGTCAGTGGTTCTCCCGCATAGAGAACTGTCAATGTGGGAAACTCCATCAAACATTTCTTGACTTCTTGGAATGCTTGCTCGGCTTCCGTGGTCCACTTAAACGGTGCTTTCTTGAGGGAATTCCTCAAAGTTGAAACGAACGGATAAGATTTGGCTGCATGGTTTGCTAGAAACCTATTCAGTGCTACCAATCTTCCATTGAGGGTCTGTACTTCTTTGAGGGATGAAGGAGAGGGCATGCGGGCCACTGCCTGGACCTTGTCCGGGTTAGCTTTAAAGCCTGTGCCTGTGACGACTACTCCGAGGAACTTCCCTTCCTCCATCCCAAAGGAGCACTTGGCCGGGTTCAATTTCATATTAATACTCCT
>NW_027501021.1:0-40810 GCF_021521415.1 Bidens hawaiensis | reverse complement strand
CGTGCCCTCAACTTACCCAAACTCATCAAGCCCAATCTTTGACTATACCCTACTAACTGTAACACCCCGCAACCGCAGCGGAAACGTAAACGGGATGCAACAGACACCTCTGATATCAACCACATTGTTTATAAAGAAAACTGAATACATTAATATACTTCAAATTACATTATCTTGTATTTCATTACCGTCTAGGTGATACACACATCATACAATACGATACACAATTCTATTTGTTATAATGTATCCTAACATCCTGCACGCAAATCTTACAAACATCAAGCACTTAGCACGTAAGCAATCACTTCATCTTAATTGTACCTGAAAAGCATGTGAGAAAACGGGTCAACTATGAATAGTTGGTGAGTTTCACAATTCGAGTAAACCATGATAAATCATTATCATAAAATAATATTATTATCGATGTAATTATGCTGAGCCCACAAGTGAAACCTCTGACTATCACTCACAACCCCCCGTGGCATATCCCCCGCCCACGGAACTGCCCCAAACCGCTATGCCTAACATTACATAGCAAAATAAATATAACACCCAATATAGACATGTGCAACTGGCTGGGAAACATCAGCAAATCCATGCCGGACCAGTTGGGTTTGTCAGACCAATAGTACTATCCACACTCTACCGGCTTTCAGTTAATCACTCGTGTTCCGGGGCCTTAGAATGTTAGCAACTCAGACAATTACCATCTTAGTACATTTCCGTATGATTCCCGTACAATAAAATATATGTAAATCCACGCAAATCCATGCGTTCAGTATGTATTTAAACATTTCAGTAATAACATGCTTCCGCCCCGAGAAACTATTTAAAAACAATTCAGAAAAAGGGGCTCGTGAAACTCACCTTAGCACATGCAAGCAGGTAACAACAATCATTATCAATTAACACGTCCAATCTGTAATATGATCCCTACGATCGTTATTATACACTTATTGTTTATATAATCTTTTAACCGTATCAACCGGTACATCTGGGGACACTGTTAACCCAGTACTGTACCCGAAATACTTTTCCGGACTCAGATTGTGATATCGTTTAGAGTTCCATGGTCACAATTACTATTAGTCGTTTTTCTCGTTTTGCGTGCCTAGCACGGTTATCCGTTTTTATGTTTCAAAAATGAGTTTGGTCACACACGACCCGAAAATAGTGGTTGACTGATAATTTAATTAAAGATGTGAAATTATAGCTCGGTTTAGACGTCCCGATTGGCCGCGGGACCCGTTTCCGTCTTTGGCGTACCGGAAACTGTTAAAATAGGTTAAAATTACTCAAATCATCCGAATTATTTTCGGATGATTCATTTTTACTTGTTTAACTCATTTATATGAAAATTGTCCATTTTTAGGGTTTTTATACACCAGTCAGCTCGCTTAAGCGAACTTTACCGGTTCACTCGTTTTAAGCTTTAAAAGTTTGTTTTTGCATAAATAATTATCTGTTTAATCTCGGATCTTGAAATTTTGCACAAAAGACTTTTTGACAGTGGGGAATTTTATAAAAATATTTCCAGAATTTATTTTTTATATTTAAAATTTATTTATCTATTTTTAAACACCATTAAACACTAAATATGTCGTAAATCCAAACGATCTTAGAAAAATCCCAAATTTCTCCTGGATGTCCCCTGCCATCCACATAGTCCCCTGTAATTTTTCCAGAACCAAAATCTTCTTTTACATGCCATTTTCACTAAAACCGAGCTAGAAAACCCTAGAACTCGTTTAACCGAAAAGCATACTTAGACTTCTCCAACTGACCTCAAATTTTGTGTGTGACTTATACATGATATAGAAAAGCTTATCTGCAGTTTTCCAGAATTTTTCATAATATTTAACTATTTTTCACCATTTTTGGCCAAAACCGAGCATTAAATTCACCAAATATTCATCCTTTATCCAAAAATTACCAAAAATTCACGAAACTCATATTTTCATGTATCTAACACCTCTGTAAAATTTCATGACCTAACTCTACACGTATCACAATATGTCCAAATATCCCAAAACCGAACATAACCGAATATACCTTTCGTTTTCCGCCACTACAAGCTACAAACTCGTCTTTCCGCCTTATCTACCACTAAATACAGAACCTACAACCAACATAACACAATACCAAGCAAGTTACACTCACGATCAAGCCTCTTACACTATAGTTTCGGTTAAGATTCAAAAACAAAGATTTAAACCGTAAAAATTCGTTTTTGGTCCGTTTAACTCCTTTCTTGAACCAAGATCCCTTGTATAACCCGTATACATCACTTGATCATGCAAGAATCAGTTTTCATCTTTGAAACCTCATTTTCTTGCAAATGAACTCAAGAAAAGAAGATGGAAACGTGATTAACTCGATTCTTTACCTTGTTTTCTTGCTACAAACTTTCGGTTTTGGATCATGATCTTGAAGAGTTTGATGAATGTTGAGAGTTTTGATGAGAAAAAAGAAAATGGAATGGGGAATGACCCCTTGGGTCCGATCGGTTAGATAGGGGGGTGGGGTGGGACCCACTTCTCTATTTTTAGCCACACAATTGGATTCCCTTAATCCGGATAATGTTTTGGATAATCTGGTTCAGTTCGTTTTTCAGTTAATGTCTGATTCGGCTTAAAACGAGGTTACAACGGTCATTTTTCGGCTTAAAAATGAAATTTATATAAAACCGATTTAAAAATTTTAAAAACTTAAACCATGACATTTATTAACTTAAAACGTCATATTATTAATAATTGCGCATCTTTTTCGGCTTGATCGATCGTCTCTTGCTTGGTTTGGTATTAAAGGTTTCGTTTAACGCACCGACGTACTATTAAATCGAAATTCTTTTCTGTGCTTTAATCCACTTATCCCGAAGCTTTAATATTTCGTAACATCACTAAATATCATATATCTCGTCTATAATTGAACCCTCGATTCGTTCGGGTTTCAATAACTATCGATCGATTGATCGCATATTCAATACGGTGAATTATATATTCACGAACAATCAATACAATGAACCATGTATTCTCGTATAATTACTATGGTAATTCATGTACCCGACATTAAATACGACGTAACTATTGTCTACCGGTTAGGGTATACTTGGTTTCGTCGGAATCGTTACATTCTCCCCCCGTTAAGAAATTTCGTCCTCGAAATTTTACACGCCCACTATCCCCTTTCGAGAGAAAGGTGGGGGGGTTTTTCCTTCAGAATTCACCCTCGCGTTACCAGGTATAATCTGGTCCTCGCTGTGAATTCCACTTAATCTTAATCAATAAAGCATGGTATGTCCAAACTGTTTATTTTTCCTGTCTACTATCTCTACGGAATTACTTATGATATCAGGCATGTCTTCTATGAGTACCTCCATTACTGGTACTTTCGTTGCCTCGTCGCTTAGGTACCTTTCAATCCGTATACATGGCAAAACATCATGTATAGTACCTAGCCCCTGGAGTACTTTAATCGATAAACTAAATGACCAATCATGGAGATAGTCTCATGAGGTCCAATATATTAAGGAGCTGTTTTCGGTTTTGCCAAACCTCATATCACCTCTCTAAGGTGATGCCTTAAAAATGCCTTGTCACCTCTTTCCAGTGACAATGGTTTCCTTTGAATATTGGCATAAATCCTTTGCCAATCTCGCGCTGCTTTCAACTTGTCTTAAATATTATAAAATCCGATTGGTTGTTTCTCGAATCAATTCAAATCTTATGGCTTGAGTGACGCCCATTTTCAATTTAACAAATTGGTGATAATTACTTCACCCATAGAAAGCTTCAAGCTCTCGATGCTTCCTTCCCCGCCTTCCAATAATGGAAGTAGGATGACTATCTCGATCTGAGATAATGGAAAATGGTACTCCACGACGAGATACCATTTCACCATCATGAATTTGGGCGAGAATTCATTGTGGTAATCGTCATGGATTGGAATGAAATGCGAGGATTGGTTAATCGATCCGCGATTTCCCAATTTACCTCATGCCTTAGATATATCTTGGGAATTTGCGTCCCGAAATCCATTGTAATTTATTCCCACTATCATTGGCGAATTTTCTGTCGTAGCGGCGTTCCCTAGGGTTTTCGGTGTGCAGCCTTATCTCTTGCATAACTCAAATATTCACCAACATACGTAACCATATATTTCTCCAACTCGGCCATTAATAAAATCCTTTCAGATTTTCGTATCATCAATAGTCTAATCCGATCCCGGATGTATGGAATATTTCGATCTATGCGCTTCGTTCATGATTAATTCACGAAGGTCATGGAGGGTCGGGATCCAAACCTGATTTTTTTTTTTTAAGTAGAGAATTTCGTTCACGCGCTGTTCGAAATTCTTCTCATTGCCGTAAAGTCCCTCCTTTTCCAATTGTTCCTCTTTCAACGCCTCACGTTGAGCGACTCGAATCAGGTCCGAAAGGTTCGACTGGACTATCATCCCTAGCGCTTTCACTCGCAATGGCTTAACCCGATCTTTCCTACTCAAGGCATCGGCTACGACGTTAGCCTTGCCGGGGTGATAACGGATGTCACAGTCATAATCGTTTAACAACTCGACCCATCTTCGTTGCCTCATATTCAGTTCTTTCTGATTGAATATGTGCTGCAAACTTTTATGATCGATGAAGATGGTGTACTTCGTACCGTAGAGATAATGTCTCCAGGTTTTAAGTGCGAAGATAACCGCTCCCAGTTCTAAGTCGTGAGTAGCGTAATTTTTCTCGTGTACTTTTAACTGTCAGGAAGCATAGGCTATAACCTTATTATTCTGCATCAACACGCATCCTAACCCTCTACGCGATGCGTCACAATACGCGACAAAACCATCGTCTCCATCGGGGAGACTTAAAATCGGCGCTTGCCACAATTTTAATGGTTTCTATCTTATTTGGATCTATGTGAAATCCTTGTTGCTTTACAACATGACCAAGGGATTATGCCTTCTTTATTCAAAATCACATTTCGAAAACTTCACGTACAACTCCTCTTGCTTTAACACTTCCACAATTTTCCTTAACCGTCGTTCGTGCTCTTCTTTACGTTGCGAATATATCAAAATATCATCAATGAATGCCATGACACGTTTGTCAAAATAAAGTTTACAGACTCGGTTCATGAGGTCCATGAATACTTCCGGCGCATTTGTTAGCCCGAAAGGCATAACTAAGAATTCATGATGGCCGTAACGAGTCCGAAACGCTGTTGTTGCAACGTCCTCCTCTTGGATTTTTCATTTGGTGATAACTATTTCTAAGATCAATTTTTCTAAAATAAATCGCCCCTTGCAGTTGGTTAAACAGATCATTCACTTCGAAGAAGTGAATATCTATTCTTGATCGTCACTTTATGCAATTCTCTCTAACCAATACATATCCTAACACTTCAGTCCTTCATTTCCCAAATAACACTGGTGCACCCCATGGTGACTAACTATGTCGTATGAAACCTTATCCAATAATTCTTGCAATTCAGTTGGTGCAAGTCGGTAAGATGCTTTAGCAACAGGGCCAGCTTGAGGTATTAAATCGATTCTAAATTCGACCTGTCGGGTTGGCGGTAATCCAGGAAGTTCTTCTGGGAAAACTTGTGGAAATTCGCATACCATCGGGATATCTTCTATATGTTTTCTTTTAAATACTTTGGCAATCGCGTTTGTTAAATACACCACGTCTTCTTGTCGTAAATATTATAATATCTCAAGATGAGATTAGAGTGGTAACATAATACCGTACACTTTTCTCTGTATCAAATCGCTTCATCGTCCAAAGGAGATCTTCTAATCATCTTCTTTTCATATTTGATTTCAGCTTCATGTTGAGTTAGCCAATCCATGCTAACTATTACGTCAAAACTTCTTTACTTTACTGGTCGTAGGTTAATAAGGAAAGGTTAATCGTTCAGAATAATAGGACAATTCCGAACAATTTAGTTAACCATTAGGGATTTACCGTTAGCGATTCTACAGTATAGGGTTCTATAGTTTCACTAATCGGTATCTTTCCAAAGGGTAGGAGATTAACAGGAATTAACTACTATCGACGACCGTAAAAATATCACTGGTGCCTATTGATTTAAAACCACAACATATTTAATACCACCTTTGGATCATGACATGCTTTATCTAAATTACTCACAAAAGCACGGCTCCTTGCTTGATCAGATGTTGATGCTTGCCATGAGGTTCGTCTCCCAACGACACTTTGGTTCAACTTTGGGCAATTTCTCTTAAAACGTTCTGTACTGCCACATTCATAGCAAGTACAACTGTTTGGCATAATTTGATTTCTTTGGATGGATGGTTATTGAAGCTGTTGGGTTCGGAGTGGTTGAACACGGATGGGTTGGGGTTGCCGGTTCACATGGCTTCAATTGGTTCTACAATTGGGCAATACGTCCATCTTTACCACACCTGTGGCCTACTATCACTCGACATTCTTCTTCCTGCCGATAACCATATTTTCCACATTTAGGGAAGGACCCTTCATGCGGTTCATGTTTTCACACCAGAACTAGTCTTAGTATAATTCTGGGTTGTAGGACATACCTACTTATTCAAAAGCCTATCTTGCACTATACCTTTATCACTTCTCTTCTTTAACACCCGATGTCTCACCTAACGTCCTTCCAGTCAGCTTCCCATAGAGTTAAATATATCGATGCTGGCTTGTGACACAACCCTTCCAAAGGTTGTATATTTTACATGATTGACTATACTCCTTATCGATGGAGTTAGTCCCCAATATAGCGCTCACTTCGCTTAGTTTCAGGAGTAAATAGCCATGTTACCAGACATGACAATTCCTTCAAACGATTAGCGTGTTCTAAGTGATCAGCACACAACATTTCTATCTTCCATAGCTCAGTTTTCAATCTCTGAACTTAATTACTCGAATAAAAGTGCTCTAGCACAAGAATTTTAAATGCTGACCATATCGTCTGAGTAATAATTTTCTAACTATAATTTCGTACCATCGTGTTCCATCACGATACAACATAATCTACCAACATATCTGTAGCATATTTCACTACACAATGTTCTAGACTCTTACCAATATCCTTAACCATTTCGGTCTTTTCTATCCACTCGCTAATCTATTCCTCCCTTTACCATCAGTAAACAATTAATAATCCCCTTAACACAACCGATAAACATATCCTTCATACCGGATCTAATTCATTACGACTACTATTCATGTTTAGTTTATAACTAATACTTGTAGTCATATAGTATTCGGTGGAACATTATCACTCTTAGTAATAACACTAAGAGTTGAGATATTCATAATCATCTGATTGCTGGATCTATAATTCTGCGATCACATTTGCATCAACACTAGCAGTGATCTGTGATACGACATTCAGTATCATCATCTGCTATCTTTGAGCAATCAACTGAATCATATCAATCTCCATCATTGGAGTTACTCTTTTTATGTCATTCTGCCGTACTCATCCCGTATGCAGTAATCAATACTAATCTCACCGTATAACTCGTTACCAGTTCAATCATAACAGCAGGTATACATACACACCGAATATTATCATACATATTACACACACCAGTATCTAGTATATATGTCCCACAATTATAATAACATATGGACTTAACCTGACGTCAGTTAACGTTTAAACATTTTTCATACTCTTGTCACCAACTGACATATAGTTCTTTCTCAACAAAGATTAACGTTTACTATGCTTGATTTCAATATCCTTCTGCATGTCAGCATAACCGATACATGCTCACCGTGAGCACCAAACGATTACGTACCACGGAGTTATAATATCCGTGTCTATTTGTATATTCGGCATACACGGTATACCACCTACGAACGAACAACCCACTAGGCTATAATGATTCCAACACCTCTTTGTGTATGGGTAATCATTCTATTCGAGTATACATGGGTATGGGCATCTAACGGATGTAAGGATAGCATAGGGAATTGCAAGGTTCAAGGTAATCGCGCAACATGGGTTGCCTTCAAATATTATCAATTACTATTATGGGGAACTCTATCACTTGCTCAGTCAATTTCCTCAGGCGTTCTAGGTTCGCTAAAATCGGTAACTCTCGATCTGGAGGTGGTATGTCTCATATGTTTGAGAGTGAGAAACACACATATATATTTCTATATATATTATTTTTATCTGCTCATTTACTATCAAATTTATTATTATTATTATTATTTTATTTCATTTTATTTATTTATTTATTTATTTATTTATTTATTTATTTTTTACCTTAATGGAATAGGAATGGGTTCAGGTACAGATCCGTCCCTACGTGAGGGTCGGCGGCTCGGGTGAACATTGAGGGTTATTAGGATATACGGTACCGGTGTTGGTAGGGTAAGGGATTTATCAATTTTTGGTTGAGAGTGACGGTTATTAGATATTTCTGGTTAATGTCAAACGGGAGATCTAACTTGGTACTATCATAACTATGGCCCGATAAGTCAGACTCATTATCAACCGATGCTCTAGAAATTTCAGCATCCTCGGTACTTTTATTATTTCATCCCCCGGTTCCTTATCCGGGTCCTATTTCTCAATAGATGTATCCACCAGATATGTACATATATATATATATACACATTAGCACGCATAAATAATATTATATACTTTACACATATGTTGCCATTTTTACCTATTAATGTACCCCGTGACTTCCCCTGAATTCCCTCGTGCGGACAAGTCTGTTATTATGTTCCGGACCATAATAACTCACTTGTCCATCCAAGTTCATCCAGACCTCGTCACTATAACTTATTAGTTGATATTCAGATCCTATAATACTTGAGCTACTGGTTATATTTTAGGTATCTTTTAAAGACATCTAATTCCTTATAACCAATGGCTCTGATACCAACTTCTGTAACACCCCGCAACCGCAGCGGAAACGTAAACGGGATGCAACAGACACCTCTGATATCAACCACATTGTTTATAAAGAAAACTGAATACATTAATATACTTCAAATTACATTATCTTGTATTTCATTACCGTCTAGGTGATACACACATCATACAATACGATACACAATTCTATTTGTTATAATGTATTCTAACATCCTGCACGCAAATCTTACACACATCAAGCACTTAGCACGTAAGCAATCACTTCATCTTAATTGTACCTGAAAAGCATGTGAGAAAACGGGTCAACTACGAATAGTTGGTGAGTTTCACAATTCGAGTAAACCATGATAAATCATTATCATAAAATAATATTATTATCGATGTAATTATGCTGAGCCAACAAGTGAAACCACTGACTATCACTCAAAACCCCCCGTGGCATATCCCCCGCCCACGGAACTGCCCCAAACCGCTATGCCTAACATTAAATAGCAAAATAAATATAACACCCAATATAGACATGTGCAACTGGCTGGGAAACATCAGCAAATCCATGCCGGACCAGTTGGGTTTGTCAGACCAATAGTACTATCCACACTCTACCGGCTTTCAGTTAATCACTCGTGTTCCGGGGCCTTAGAATGTTAGCAACTCAGACAATTACCATCTTAGTACATTTCCGTACGATTCCCGTACAATAAAATATATGTAAATCCACGCAAATCCATGCGTTCAGTATGTATTTAAACATTTCAGTAATAACATGCTTCCGCCCCGAGAAACTATTTAAAAACAATTCAGAAAAATGGGCTCGTGAAACTCACCTTAGCACATGCAAGCAGGTAACAACAATCATTATCAATTAACACGTCCAATCTGTAATATGATCCCTACGATCGTTATTATACACTTATTGTTTATATAATCTTTTAACCGTATCAACCGGTACATCTGGGGACACTGTTAACCCAGTACTGTACCCGAAATACTTCTCCGGACTCAGATTGTGATATCGTTTAGAGTTCTATGGTCACAATTACTATTAGTCGTTTTTCTCGTTTTGCGTGCCTAGCACGGTTATCCGTTTTTATGTTTCAAAAATGAGTTTGGTCACACACGACCCGAAAATAGTGGTTGACGGATAATTTAATTAAAGATGTGAAATTATAGCTCGGTTTAGAGGTCCCGATTGGCCGCGGGAACCGTTTCCGTCTTTGGCGTACCGGAAACTGTTAAAATAGGTTAAAATTACTCAAATCCTCCGAATTATTTTCTGATGATTCATTTTTACTTGTTTAACTCATTTATATGAAAATAGTCCATTTTTAGGGTTTTTATACACCAGTCAGCTCGCTTAAACGAACTTTACCGGTTCACTCATTTTAAGCTTTAAAAGTTTGTTTTTGCACAAATAATTATCCGTTTAATCTCGGATCTTGAAATTTTGCACAAAAGAATTTTTGACAATGGGGAATTTTATAAAAATATTTCCAGAATTAATTTTTGTATTTAAAATTTATTTATCTATTTTTAAATACCATTAAACACTAAATATGTCGTAAATCCAAACGATCTTAGAAAAATCCCAAATTTCTCCTGGATGTCCCATGCCATCCACATAGTTCTCTGTAAGTTTTCCAGAACCAAAATCTTCTTTTACATGCCATTTTCACTAAAACCGAGCTAGAAAACCCTAGAACTCGTTTAACCGAAAAGCCTACTTAGACTTCTCCAACTGACCTCAAATTTTGTGTGTGACTTATACATGATATAAAAAAGCTTATCTGCAATTTTCCAGAATTTTTCATAATATTTAACTATTTGTCACCATTTTTGGCCAAAACCGAGCATTAAATTCACCAAATATTCATCCTTTATCCAAAAATTACCAAAAATTCACAGAACTCATATTTTCATGTATATGACACCTCTGTAAAATTTCATGACCTAACTCTACACGTATCACAATCTGTCCAAATATCCCAAAACCGAACATAAACAAATATACCTTTCGTTTTCCGCCACTACAAGCTACAAACTCGAATTTCCGCCTTATCTACCACTAAATACAGAACCTACAACCAACATACCACAATACCAAGCAAGTTACACTCACGATCAAGCCTCTTACACTATAGTTTCGGTTATGATTCAAAAACAAATATTTAAACCGTAAAAATTCGTTTTTGGTCCGTTTAACTCCTTTCTTGGACCAAGATCCCTTGTATAACCCGTATACATCACTTGATCATGCAAGAATCGGTTTTCATCTTTGAAACCTCATTTTCTTGCAAATGAACTCAAGAAACGAAGATGGAAAAGTGATTAACTCGATTCTTTACCTTGTTTTCTTGCTACAAACTTTCTATTTTGGATCATGATCTTGAAGAGGTTGATGAATGTTGAGAGTTTTGATGAGAAAAAAGAAAATGGAATGGGGAATGACCCCCTTGGGTCCGATCGGTTAGATAGGGGGGTGGGGTGGGAACCACTTCTCTATTTTTAGCCACACAATTGGATTCCCGTAATCCGGATAATGTTTTGGATAATCTGGTTCAGTTCATTTTTCGGTTAAATGTCTGATTTGGCTTAAAACGAGGTTAAAACGGTCGTTTTTCGGCTTAAAAATGAAATTTATATAAAACCGATTTAAAAACTTTAAAAACTTAAACCATGACATTTATTAACTTAAAACGTCATATTATTAATAATTGCGCATCTTTTTCGGCTTGATCGATCGTCTCTTGCTTGGTTTGGTATTAAAGGTTTCGTTTAACGCACCGACGTACTATTAAATCGATATTCTTTTTCTGTGTTTTAATCCACTTATCCCGAAGCTTTAATACTTCGTAACATCACTAAATATCATGTATCTCGTCTATAATTGAACCCTCGATTCGTTCGGGTTTCAATAACTATCTATCGATTGATCGCATATTCAATACGGTGAATTATATATTCACGTACAATCAATACAATGAACCATGTATTCTCGTATAATTACTATGGTAATTCATGTACCCGACATTAAATACGATGTAACTATTGTCTACCGGTTAGGGTATACTTGGTTTCGTCGGAATCGTTACACTACTTGACCCATGCTTACCAAGTTCAAACCCATCAACCTCATGTCCCTCAAGCTCCTCCCATCAATCAAGGTCAACCTTACTTAACCGAACATTACCAAACCTCGCAACCACAAGCTCAAGTTTACCAAACATATTTCCACCAGATAACTCTCTTACAAACCGTTCAAGCTCCAGTTTCCAAGCAATGCTGAATCAATCTACCTCAAGTCATGCTAATTAAGCTACTCAACGATAATGAAGACTTTTTCCGTTTTCTTTATCTATCTTAATTTCTTTTGTCTTTTCGTAATTACTTACTGTAACGCCACTTTATGGCCTTGGATTTTTTTCAATTTGAACTATTTACCTTCTATATAATAAATAAAGTTTCTTTTAATTAAATAGATAGTTTATTGAAGCCTACTTCCATATTATGTCTTTATCATCATTAACCTTAACTATTTATAAGCTACCCCTTCTTCAACTTTAAATACTTATATCTTTATATTTAAAAGTCATCTTAAAAATTTCTTTGCTTTATTAAAATCCACTGCATCTTTTGAAATTATTTATTACATTGGTGACTTTCTGGTGTTGTAAATTAAAACTTCTTAATACTTTTGTTTTTTCAAACTCATGTTTTAATCAAACGTTTTGTAAATCCACACGATTGGGCAAATCATGTGGACCATCCAACGATGAAAATAATTATGGTCTGGAACATAATAATCAAAGATCTCGCATGGAAAGCATAATGCGTACGATTGGGTGTCATAATATAAACCGAAAGTAGTTGGGATAACGGTACAAATGTAAAGATGATAAGTGCATGGTGGATACGCCGCTGGTACATCATATATACATAAGTGTCCTTATCGGATTTTGTTTGGAGCGTTGTTTTAACTATTCAAAGTTTTGTATTATGATTAATTTTATGTAACATCCCAAAATTTCTAAAAATAATAGTAGATATATTATTTATTTACGGTAGGAAAGTTTACTTGGATTAGTAGATAAATAATTAAAGAGGATTAGTAGATAAATAATTAAAGAGATATGGGAAATGGACTTGGATTAGAAAGGAAGGAAGATAGACCATGGGCTCAAGCCCATGACCCATAGTATATAAACCATAATCACCCATTAATCCATTCATTTTCACATATTCCATACACCACCCAAAACACACACTTAAGCTCTCTCTCTCTTATTCTCTCTTTCTCTAGCTGAAACCAAGACGAAGAGTTGATTTCCAACCCGAGGTAACGATAGTATGATATTGTATGGACCCATACCCGCTAGATCTAATCGCGAAACGACGAGCCGACACATTAAACCATTAAAGTCACGTGATCCGGATGGAATAGGGTATAAACCGGTCAAAAGATGAGCTTAGGGATCACCTAGCTCAGATCTGGATCGAACGGGACGAAAAACAGTGAAAACGATGGTGAAACAAGCGTGATCTCGTTTTTTCCGGCGAGATCCCGGTTTTCTGCCGATGACGGCACCGAAAAGGCGGCGCCGGAGTTATGAGTACGAGGTAACGAATGTCAGAGAATGTCTCTGACATTCTCTGACCTAACCCTAGTTCGTCAGTAGAGAGATACCGAATTAGAAGCAATTCGTTATGCCCATTCATTAAGAAGAGATGACAAATTAGAAGCAGTTCATTAAGTCATTCGTTAAGTAATTCGTTAATGAAGAATAACGAACTAGCTTCATTTGTTAAGCAATTCGTTATGTCAATTCGTTAAGGAAAGAATAACGAACTAACCTCAGTTCATTATGACCATTCGTTATGAATACCACCTCGTTATAGAGATCAATTCTTTATATAGACCAGTTCGTTATAAGTTAAGAAATAACGAAGGAGCCTCCTTCGTTAACGAACTGGATAATGAAGTAGACTTTGACATAATGACAAAAAGGTCCCTGGACTTAAGATAGAATGATTTGATTACATTGAAGCCCTTGGACTTTAATAATTAACGAAAGATACCTTTAAAGGTTAACGAGTAACGATTAACTAACCAGGTAACGAATCAATGAAGTAAAATCGGCTTAGACGCTTAAGATTAATTAAGTAACAGTGAGCCTAGCTAGAGTGGTATTTAATATTGTATTTGTTAACAGTTAGTCACGCACAGCTAAAGAAAGGGATTACCATTAACTCCGAACGTATCCGCTTTTAGGTGAGTTTCTAGCCTCATTTCCTTGTTATGTTTTCGGGGTTGTGTGCATACTCGATGTGAATTGTGAATACACTTACCTTAAGTGGTAAATGTGTGCTATAGAGAATATATGAGTTATTAATGAATTCTTGACGGTGCGTGAACGATCTTCAGCTATTGGACGTATCGCCAATGAGCATGATTGTTAAGTGGTTATTAGTGTGTATGAATGCTATGAGGTGATTTGCTTATTATGTAGATGTTGTAAAGATAGGAAGTGTGCTATATACAAGTAGAAGTAGAGTGTGATAGAAGTGGAGAGGGGTCTAATAAGGGTGATAGTGGCATGACGATAGCATGTGGTAGGGTAAGCCTATACGTGTTTTCGTTATTAAAGTGGCATAACATGAGTGCGTGGTAGGGAAAACCTATACGTGCCTCCGTTATTAAGTGGCATGACGCTAGTACATGGGAGGAAGAGCCTCTACGTGTCTTCGTAAAATAAGTGGCATAACGTAAGTGTGTGGGAGGGCAAGCCTCTATGTGCTTCCATAAACAAGTAGCTAAGACGTAGGCGATAGTTAAGGGGTCAAGCGGTAGGTTGAGCAGGATAGATAGCGGGCTACGTGTTTTCGGACATGTATAACAATGCATGTAGTGGTTGTATGGTAAGTTGCTTGATTAACTAGAACTCACTCAACATAGCTGACTTTTAGTATGAACGCAGGTGAACAAGCTATAGAGCTAGCATGAGGATGGCACATGGCATGGATTAAACGGCTGGCATTTGAAGATAAAAGAAATAAAGTTTATACACAATGATTTATGTTATAATTTCAAGACATGTTTGACTGTTTGTGATTGAATCATCGAAGTTTTATGTATTCCGCTAATGTTTTAAATAACTCTGATTTGTAAGAAACGCGTTTATGAGTAAATCCGACGCTAAAGTGAGGCACCGGTAACGGGGCCTTACAAGTTGGTATTAAAGAAAAGTTCGAAAGATTTAAGCATCATATATGCTTAGACTCGAAAAGAGATGGGATTTAAGTTACAAAAGAAAGAAGATGCCAGTTCAAGATAGCCATGTGTCACTCAAGCGAGATCAATAATGGTAAAGTATATGGTTAAATAATGTGTGAGGATGTTAGCTTAATTACTAAAGGAAGGACTTGTGTATGCTAGGGATAAGATTAATTGATTGTTAGATTGATTAACTGTTTAAAAGTAGAAACAAGCACAAGTGAAATCATAAAGAGAAGTATGTAGAAACTGAGGAGTAATGCAAATAGTTAACTACACTTGGCCACTGTCATTAAATACTTACCTTACGAATCATGTGCCAAATAGTTCCATGAGTAATGATCTTTGTGTTTTCCCTTTTAGAATACGAATTGTTGGAGCATGAAGGTTTGTTGGTAAAGGAGGTCATACTGGACGTCCTGGTAGGCCATGTTTGTCTGAGAACCCTCTGAAGAACCAGTTACTAACGCGAGAGAGGAGAGGAGTGACACTCTGCAAGGACCAAGCAACAATGAAGGGTATCAAATAGATCATGTTGTTCAAGTCGCCATTGTTCAAGGGGTAGCTACTATAGTGAAGAAATTACGTCCTAGCAAGTCTGCTGAAAGCCATGCAAGGAACACTGAGAGGGCAAGGGAAGACGGTAAGAATGGTGATGATAATAAGGGAGGAGCGAAAGGAACCAAACGGTCTGCAGATGTTGTGGAGTATACAGGGAAAATGCTTTTCACAAAGGAATTATGCTTTTGTATTCTTGGTACTTGAATAATCTCTCACATCAATTCCCTTTGGCTCTTGAACTTCACTCCTTGGTTTCCAAAGAAACCCATGGGGTTCAAACCCATGCTTTAATAAAAACTTCTCATCACCATTCAACTCTTTTGGTTTCTTTCTTGAAAAAAACATCATTTTTTCCCTTTCTTTCCACTGTTTGGTGATTTCTGAGAATCATCAGATTTAATTGATCTTGAATCTTGATTGGGAACAATTCTCAATGGTTGTGTGTTTCTTTTCACAGCTGCTTCAGTTTTGATGGGAAGTTTGTTTCTTTTGATTTGACCAATCACATTCTTCTTTGGTTTTACATCAGCATTCCCATCTTTCTTCATATTGTTAACAACATTTGGCTCAACCTTGTTCACTGCTTCCTTTCCACACACTTTTCCTTTTCCCAAATATTCATCATACTTCTGTTTGTAGAGTCCAAAGTCTTGACCAAACTTTGTTTCACTTGGGACATGGATTGGTTTGGAGATGAATCTTTCATGATATGAGTTATTATGATGTCCATACTCATCACAATGTTTTCACCAGACCTTTCCTTTGAACTTTTCACTAGATTTTCCCTTCTTAAATATGTCACTAGGTCTTGGAGCATCAACACCAATGGTTTTCTGGGTTTTGAGGCCATCATAATCAATTGATAAAGGTACAAACTCTTCAATTTTGATGTCCTATCTTTCAATCTTGCTTTTTACAAAGATTATTTTCTTTAAGTTGATAGGTTCCTCATCCAAGTTTCCCTTGTATATTGACTATCTTCTCTCATATTCTTCAGCAGTTTCTACTTCACCTATATCAAATAGTTCTTGATTGGAGAACACAGGATACACTGGAATGAATGGAACATTTTCACTTGTTTCTTCAGCCTTTTTGACATCATTAACCTTTTTCTTCTGGAACAGTTTTTTCTTTGGTGGTCTAACAACATTGTAGCTCACCTTTGACCTTTCACATATGTCAAAAGACACATGTTCTCTTCTCATTCTTTCAAGATTTTTGATTATCTTGGGAGTCATCTTGGGCAGATCAAGGAGTTTGTCAATTGAGTCAGGTTTCTATTGCCTTCTGTTTCTTTCTGCAGCTTGGATTTCTTCATTTGAGATTTGATCACTAGTGTCACTTAAATCATCCTTGTTCAGATCATCTTCATTAAAGTCATCTTCAGAAACCTACACGCCAATTGACTTATCATCATTCTCATTTTATTTCCAAACATACTCTCCATGTTCATCAACTGTAACCTTGTCATAATGCTCAATGAAGTCTTCTTTGTTTTTGAAAACATCTCTAAACTGATTGAGATAAGTCTTCCTTTTCACCTTGTCAACCGCAAGAGAATAGTTGTTGTTGAAAGGTGGAGGAACAACTTCGTATTTGTCTTCTTCTTTAATCTTGTTCAAAATACCACAAATGTTTCCAGTAGATACTAGATTCTTCAGAAACTCAATTTCGACTTGTAGTGTGGTATTTTTCACCTTTTCTTCAACTACCATTTTCTTTAGTCCTTCAATTTCAGTCACATATCTTGACTGAATTCTGTAACTGTTCATACAATCTTCTTCAAGGTTGTTGATCTTATCTTCATAAGTTACATCACTTACTTGATACACATTTATCATGCTTTATTTTCTAAAGAATTCACTCTCCAACTTTCCTACTTTCACATTCAATGCATCAATAGTTTCAAGTAATTCATGTGTGGAGTTTGAATGTACCAGTGAATAAGAAGATCCATCTTTATTTTCAAATTTTTCCATGATGGTAACATTGGCCTTGGTTATGTCTTCTGCATGATCACTCCAATCTAAACCACCATCTTGTTGAGCAGCAAGTACTACATTTCCTTGGTTTCTAGGCTGGTCTTGGCTGTTTCTGTTGGTGGTGTTGTGAGCATTTGGAGGGTTTTGGTTGATATTTCTCTGGTAATTTTGGTTCTGAGGCACAACCTGTCACACCCCGACTAGGTAGTTGCGGAAGCGTAATACGGGAATGTAACAGATAACACTGGTATCAACCACATTGTTTATAAAGAAATTCAACAGCTAGATTACATCATATTACATTGGTAGGTACTAAGTTTACAAACTAGGTGAAAAACACATAACCGGTTTACGAGCTTCTTATACAGTATTATATCAGCGTCTATTCACAGCTATTCAACTTTCTTCCTAACACCAAGCATGTAAGCAAATCATTCCACTTTTGCTTTACCTGAAAAGCATGTTAAAACGGGTCAACTACGTCTAGTTGGTGAGTTTCAAGTTTCACGAGTATCAATGAAATCAGTTCACGAGTTCGTAAAGTTTACAATGTGTATGTATATATGTCTGTGTATGATGTATTATACTAAGCCACAAGTGAAACCGAAACGAGCTAAAACACATGGCCTCCACTGCCCATGCACTCCCGTTGGCATTTAACAGCCACTTTGCCCCAAGTATGTACTATGTCTAACACCACATAGCAGTATTTAAAAATATAATGACAATGTGCAACTGGGTTTACATATGTTCCGGCATACCCCTCCGGCTCTGTCAGTTGGGTTTGTCAAACCAATAGTACTATCCACACGTCACCGGCACGAAGTTAATCACTTGTGTTTGTGGGGACTTGTCAAGTGTTAGTACTTAGATAATCCACATCATCACACGTTTTCAAGTATATCAGTTTATGTAAACATGCTTTTCACCCCAAAAGTTCGTAAAACAGTTTAGAAAGTGGGGGTCGTGAAACTCACCTTATCGTAGTTCGCACAGAAATCACGTATCAATAAGTCAGATGCCTCGTTTATAGCCTGATTCCTATAAACGGTATCGTATAGTTATTACTAGTACAGTGTTCAAGCTAAGTCGGGCTGTATAGAGAGTCTGGGTATAGCTGTTAGGCCCAGAACATGACCATAGTCTTAGATTGTGACGTTGTATACTATGAAATGTTTAAAACTGGATTTGGCTCAGTTTCACCGGTTTCCCGAGCCTAGCTCAGTTGATTGTTTATACGTTTCGGGATTAAGTAAGATCACATAAAACTTAAGTAAATATATTGATTGATAAAATAATTTGATTTATGAAAGAATTTTAAGGTTTCGGTGTCTGGTTTGATTGCAGGGTTCGTTTCCGTTTTCACACGGGTTTGATTATACAAAACGCGCATAATCCACCCGATTTGCCCGGAATTCTCGTAAAAAGTTCGTTTTTATCAATATCATTCAAAAATATGATATTTGACCACTGTTGACATTTTGACATACCAGTCAGTCCGTTAAACACAAAACTGCCGGTTTCGTTAAAACAATTATAATTTAAATCTTTGATTAATCATAACTAAATATGTACTTATATATAAATTATGTAAATTTTTGTAAAAATACATTAAGACATGGAGAATTTAATAAAAATATTTTCAGAAATTTTATGATTAATTATTTATTTATAAAAATTCATTTAATAGGTTATAATCGTGTAATAAATGGCCCGTTTATATCAAACGACCTCCGAAAAATCCGATAATTTTTACCAATGACCTCAATGTTATTACATAGCCCCTGCAAAAAATTTCCAGAACCTAACTCTTTTGACAAAATGCCTTTTTGTGCGTTTTTCGGCTGTTAAAATTCGGTTAAGCCATGATTGCACAAACCATACTTAGACATTTCCAATGATTCCCAAACTTTACCAGTGATCTTACCATCACATATTAAACTCCAAAACCAAGTTTCATAATTTTTCAATATGTTTAGCTATTTTTCCCAAATAAACGCTCATAAACGGAAATAAATTCACCAAATATTCTCCGTTTATCGAAAAATTACCAAATTTGAACAGGGACTCATTTATATGATCCCTAATGTCCCTAAAAGTTTTCACAAGCTAACAACAAGCACGTCACAACCTAATACTAAACAGCCCCTAATCGAGTGTTACGGGTTTACCTTGTCGGTTTTCGATGAATTTTGCTAGCTTAAACGACTTTCCGGGTCTCGGGTTGCAAACTCAGTATATCTACATATCATATAACATCAAACCAAGCATAAATCATCCATGTAACAGCCTTGATAATTAGGGTTTCGGTTTTGGGTTCAAACCGAACTTTCTAACCGTAAAAACGTTGTATTCATGTTCTAATCCGCGTTTTTGACCAAAAAAATATATGTTCCTGGTTTGTAAACATGTTTAACATCAAAACATGGTTTTACTTGATTTTTAGGGTTTTTGGATGGTTAAACATGTTTAAAACTAACTAAAACATGTTTATATGTTAATTATATGAATCAAACTTGGTTAAATCTTCACAAAACTTGATCTTACCTTAGGGTTTTGAAGGGGAGCTGATAGAACAGGGCTGGAGCTGCTTTGGACTTCAAAATTTTGTATGTTAAAATGAATAACAAAACTTAAGGATGAAGTTATATATAAAAAAAAAGAATGTATGGTTTGGTGGCTGGCGATCGGAACTATTGGAAGGCCCTTAATAGGCTGTTTTGGCCCATTACTCTAATCATACAAGCCCAAACATGAAAAGCCCACTTTAAATTTAGTTCGGGTTTGGTTTTTCGCAAGAAAATTAATTCGGGTATGAGAAATAGCGCAAAAACGAGTGTTTTTCAGCTTATTTTTGTAAAATAAGAAAAACGTACTGACTCGTTGTAAAATTCCAAAATATTTTCACGGATTGCTTAGAACATGTCATATAAGTGTTTTATAAATCTTTTTCGGCTTAACGGATGCTACAATGCTTGTTTTGATATTAACGATTGCGTTTAAGCTTATAGCGTATCGATAAACGAAACCTTTTTCGTTTAAAGAGTTTTAAACGTACTGGGACCTAAATATCAATATGTTAGCCTCTATAACATATATATAACTCGTATATGACCCCTCAGTATGTATACGGGTCATAATTAGTATCGGTCGGTTACTCGTTTAAGCACTACGAATTAACCGATTATCGTTTACTTGTTACGTAATGAATATAGTATACCTCGTTTTGTCATGAATGTCACATTCTCCCCCCGTTAAGAAATTTCGTCCTCGAAATTTAATGTGTCATCGGTTTTCTAGGGAACAGGTGTGGGTATTTCTTTCGGAATTCGTCCTTTCGTTCCCAAGTATATTCGGGTCCTTGTTTTGAATTCCACCGAACTTTTACTAATGAAATTTTGTTGTGTCGTAACTGTTTGGTTTTCCCGTCTACAATTTCTACCGGTTCCTCTACGAAGTTGAGCTTTTCGTTGATCTGAACATCTTCCAGTGGTACTATTGTCGTTTCATCAGTCAAACACTTTTTCAGATTCGATACATGAAACACGTCATGAATAGTGCTCAGTTCTAAGGGTAGTTTTAATCGGTAAGCTACGGGACCAATTTATGCGACAATCTCAAAAGGTCCGATGTATCTCGGGGCTAGTTTACCAGTCTTTCCAAATCTTATAACACCCTTCCATGGCGATACTTTTAAAAATACCTTATCACCTATTTCAAAAGATAACGGTTTTCTGCGAACATCGGCATAACTCTTTTGTCGGTCACGGGCAGCTTTCAATTTTTGCTTAATCTGGTGAATTTTATCGGTGGTTTCCTGAATTAAATCGGATCTTGAAATTTGAGTATCACCCACTTCTGTCCAACATAGTGGTGATCTACATTTTCGCCCGTATAGAGCTTCATAAGGTGCGACTTGTATACTACTGTGATAACTGTTATTGTAAGAGAATTCAATGAGCGGGAGGTGTTGATCCCAATTCCCTTTGAAGTCCAGTACACAAGCACGAAGTAAATCTTCTAAGGTTTGGATGGTTCGTTCGGATTGACCATCGGTTTGGGGATGGTAAGCCGTACTTAGGTCGATTCGGGTTCCCAAGGCTTCTTGTACTGCTTGCCAGAAATGTGAAGTAAAGTGACTGTCTCGATCGGAAATAATCGAAAGAGGTACTCCGTGTCGAGATACTATTTCATCAATGTAAATTTGAGCGAGTTTTTCGGTGGTGTAGTTGTTACGGATGGGAATAAAGTGTGCGGATTTGGTTAATCGGTCCACAATTACCCAAATTGCGTTGTGTCCTCGAGAGGTTTTAGGAAGGTGTGTCACAAAGTCCATGGTAATTTGTTCCCATTTCCATTGTGGGATTTCGGGTTGTTGTAACATTCCCGAAGGTTTTTGATATTCCGCCTTTACCCTTGCACATGTTGCACATTTACTTACATACACGGCTATATCCTTTTTTATACCAGGCCACCAGTAAAATTCTTTAACATCCTTATACATCTTATCAGCACCTGGATGAATAGAATATTTGGATTTGTGTGCTTCATCAAGGATCAGCTTTCGGAGTTTATGAAGTGTTGGAATCCAGACCCGGTTTTTGTAATAATATACTTCATCAATTTTCTTCTCAAAATTCCTTTCATTTCCATGTAGTTCTTCTTTTTCTAGCTGATCTGCCTTCAAGGCCTCATCTTGTGCAACGCGAACTTGTTCGGTTAGGCTACTTTGAACAATCATTCCGAGTGCTCGTACCCTTAATGGTCTGATTCTGTCTTTTCGGCTTAAAGCATCAGCTACTACGTTGGCCTTACCCGGATGGTATTTAATCTCACAATCATAATCATTTAACAGTTCTACCCATCTCCTTTGTCTCATGTTTAGCTCTTTCTGATCGAATATGTGTTGTAGGCTTTTGTGATCAGTATAGATGGTACATTTAGTGCCATACAAGTAATGTCTCCAAATCTTCAATGCAAAGATAACTGCTCCCAATTCCAAATCATGGGTCGTATAATTCTTTTCATGTACTTTTAATTGTCGGGAAGCATATGCTATTACTTTCTTTCTTTGCATCAGTACACATCCTAAACCTTTATGAGATGCGTCACAATATACCACCAATTCATCAGTTCCATCTGGAAGGCTTAATATTGGAGCCTCACATAACTTCTGTTTTAACGTTTGGAAGGCCATTTCTTGTTCTTCTCCCCATTCATATGCTCGATCTTTTTGAGTTAGGAGGGTTAGAGGTTGTGCAATACTTGAAAAGTTTTCAATGAATCTTCTATAATACCCGGCTAGTCCGAAGAATTGACGAATTTCTTTTGGTGACTTAGGCACATGCCAATTCTTAATAGCCTCAATTTTACTTGGGTCTACTTGGATCCCTTGATGGTTCACAATGTGTCCCAAAAACTGTACTTCTTGTAGCCAAAACTCACATTTGGACAACTTTGCGTATAACTTCTCTTGCCTCAATAATTTTAAGATTTCCCGCAAATGTTGTTCGTGTTCCTCCTTACTTCTCGAATATATCAAAATGTCATCGATAAACACTATCACGAATTTGTCAAGGTAAGGTTTGCAAATTCGGTTCATGAGGTCCATAAACACTGCGGGTGCGTTTGTCAACCCAAACGGCATAACCAAGAATTCATAGTGACCATACCGAGTTCGGAAAGCTGTTTTTGGTACGTCTTCTTCATGAATTCTCACTTGATGATAACCAGATCTAAGATCAATTTTTGAAAAATACTTCGCACCTTGGAGTTGATCAAACAAGTCATCAATTCGAGGTAAGGGGTATCTATTCTTTATAGTCACTTTATTCAATTCCCGGTAATCAATACACATTCGAAAACTCCCATCTTTCTTCTTTACAAATAACACTGGTGCTCCCCACGGTGAGTAACTAGGGCGAATAAAACCCCTGTCCAGTAATTCTTGTAACTGGTTGGACAGTTCTTGCATTTCAGAAGGTGCAAGTCGATAAGGTGCCTTAGCAATAGGTGCTGCTCCTGGTATCAAGTCAATACGGAATTCTACTTGTCGGGTCGGTGGTAAACCAGGCAACTCATCGGGGAATATATCTGAATACTCGTGTACCACTGGGATGTCTTCCATTCGTTTTTCCTCGGGTTCCTTAACTGTTACACTCGCCAAGTATAAAGTACAACCTTGGCGTAAATATCTCAATGCCATAAGTTGAGATATGAGAGGCAGTACCGTACCAGATTTCTCACCTTGAACAATCATAGCTTCATCATTCGAAAGAGGTATTCTAACGGTCTTATCCTTACAGACAATTTCAGCTTTATACTTAGATAGCCAGTCCATACCGACTATAACATCGAAACTTCCCAATTCCACTGGAAGTAAATCAATAAGGAATGGGTGGTCGTTTAGGATAAGGGAACAGTCTCGGACTATTCGGTTAACAAGTATAGACTTACCGTTAGCGAGTTCTATAGTATATGGTTTTGTTAGTTCACTAACCGGCATATTTTCTAAAGGTAAGAAATTAACAGATACGAAACTTCTATCGGCGCTTGTATCAAACAAAACTGAAGCATACTGACCCGAAACTAAGAATGTACCTGTCACCACATTCGGATCATGACGCGCTTCACCCGGTCCTAATACAAACGCGCGTCCCTTAGCTGCATTGGAGGTTGATGCTTGTGCTTGGTTCTGCCTTCTCACTGCACCCGGGTTCAAATTGGGGCAGTATCTCCGAAAGTGTTCCATACTGCTACATTCATAGCAGGCACGGAGGTTCGTGGTAGGTGGGGTTTGTTGGTTGAGTTGTGGGCGGGTTGGTTGAGGTCGAGGGAGTTGAGTTGATTGCGGTGGACGGTTAACAGTGTTGGTGGGGGTTCTACAGTTGGGGGCATAGTGTCCCGTTCTTCCACACTTTTGACAAATGATCAGTTTGCAATCACCCACATGATGAAAGTTATATCTTCTGCACTTCGGTAACGTCCCTTTATAGGTCTCTTGTTTTACATTAGAACTGGTCATGGCATAACTTCGGGTATTCGGACGAGTCCGCTTGTTTTGAGGGTTTCCTTGCATTCTTGTCCCATAATCAGTTCGTTTTAAACTTGTTGTTTCACCTGGCATCCTTATCACTCCACTTCTCATCAGATCAAAAGTAACGACACCCGTTTGAGATACAGCACTTTCTAATGTCGGGTGGGCAACTGAATTCACTATACTTCTCACAGCAGGGGTCAGTCCCCAGATATAACGTTCAATTCGTTTCGCTTCCGGTGTAACTAACCATGGAACTAAGCGGGACAGTTCGTTAAAATGATTCGTGTATCCCACATGGTCCGCTCCTTTCATTTCAAGATTCCATAACTCGTGTTCCAACCTCTGAATCTCACTTTTAGGACAAAAATGCTCTAGCATGAGGGTTTTTAATTCAGTCCATGACATACGATTAATAGCATCTTGTCCCCTTATTTGGACTACCGTGTTCCACCACATCAGCGCTTGGTCTAGAAACATACTGGTAGCATATTTGACCACGCGGTTTGGTGGACACTCACTGATATTAATTACTGATTCGGTCTTTTCTATCCATTTGACCAGCCCGCTGGTCCTTCAATACCCTTAAAATCAATCGGTTTACATGATGTAAATTGTTCGTATGAGTACTCCTGACGCGGGGGTTCTCGGTTATTATTATTATCGGTATTGGTCCGAGTATTATCATTATTAGTTGTGTTAACAACCGGTACAGAGTTTGGGTTCGGGATATTATCAGGGTGCAGAACAGGTTCTGGGTTCCCAGTGACATTCATAGTTGGGAGAGTGTTATTATTATTTATGACATTATCAGTATTCACCGGGGTAGTAACACCCGGGGCTACATTAGTGTCCGGCGGAGGTGTATTAACAGTGGCCGTGGTGGTGCTCGTAGGTTGATTAACAGTATTGTTAGCACGTATGCCTGCAGTGACTTGTGCTACAATTGTTGGTATCACTGCTTGTAGTTGACGAGCAATCATTGCGGCCACTTCCGCCTCAGACAAAGGGTTTGCTTTCTTCGGGGCCATTCTATAGAATAATCAATTATATAATAATCAATATCGTTTCACTATGATCAACACAACTTTACGATATTACACCTTCACAACAAATAACTATGCCAAAGAAAACACGTTTGTATTAATTATAATCATTACTGTACATATGCATCCAAAATTAGCGCATAGGCTTAACCTGGTATAGGCCAGCGCTCGTATATGCGTATCAAAATTTGTCACTAAGTGACATGTAGACTTAACCCGATAAGGGCCAGTGCTTGAAATAGTACTAAACCACAAACAACTCCCAAGTCAGCCCAACACGCTGTAACAAAATGCTGCTTGGGATATCAAAAGACTATATACATAAGACTAGACTATTATGTCCTATCCATTCTTTGCAACATGGAGCCACAACCAAACAACAGCAGCCACTAGGGCCGCATTAACTGCTAAGCATACCCCCAGTAGTATCATCGCTCGATCCTGACGCCCGTGGCTGTGAGCACTGGATCTTTGCACAATTCTGATTTCTTGCTGCATGTACCGCATGTGATCTTGCATATCATGTCTATGCAGGTTTAGGTTATTTATAGAATGTGAGTGGTCTAAAAGCTGATCAGTCGCTAAACCAAACCATGCTGAATCAGAATAACGAGGTGGCTCGGGTACCGGGGCGGGTAAACCCCAAGTAGGAATAGGTATCTCAGTGACCTGGACACGTGATGTTTCTCCCCTATGGTACGTAGATCGAGGTGGGAGAGAAGTGTGCTCAGGTGGACGCACTGTAATGCGAGCGGTCTGACGGTTTCTAATAGTGGGTGGGGGTACTGGTGTATGCTGTACAGGTGGAGTAGGGGATCTGGGTGCTCTAACAGGTGAACGATAAGCACTAGTAGCTCCCTGTCCTGCAACGTTCCTAGGGGATTCCCTAGGGGGGTAGGTGTCACAACGGTAACCCGGTAAGTCGGGTTGATCTGCGGGTACCTCGTAAGGAATTACCGCATCTGCACCTTCTTCCATTTCCTCTGGTTCCTCCCCAGTTTCCTCTTCCGGATCCTCCTCTTCCTCCTCAGGCCCTGTTGGTAGGGTATTAGGTACACGATCAGTAGATCTTGACATATTCCTGCACAATTGTTAGTGATAAGAATATTATCCTTCTATATTAATCATAGTAAGATACGTGCAGGTATTTATACACATAAGCACAAATAATCGTTTATATACACAAATATTTATCTATTATTATATTTTATACACATATGTTGCTGTTTTTACCTATTCGATTGTTTATCGACTTCTTCTCGAATTTCCTCGTACAAACAAGTCTGTTATTACGTTCCGGACCATAATAACCCACTTGTCCATTCGCGTTCATCACGAGAATCATTCGTGTATATTATTTAATATTATTTTATTCCCAGAGTTAATCGAGCCTACGGTTATCTTAGGGTATCCTAAGGGACATCCTAATTCTTTATAACCAATGGCTCTGATACCAACTTCTGTCACACCCCGACTAGGTAGTTGCGTAAGCGTAATACGGGAATGTAACAGATAACACTGGTATCAACCACATTGTTTATAAAGAAATTCAACAGCTAGATTACATCATATTACATTGGTAGGTACTAAGTTTACAAACTAGGTGAAAAACACATAACCGGTTTACGAGCTTCTTATACAGTATTATATCAGCGTCTATTCACAGCTATTCAACTTTCTTCCTAACACCAAGCATGTAAGCAAATCATTCCACTTTTGCTTTACCTGAAAAGCATGTTAAAACGGGTCAACTACGTCTAGTTGGTGAGTTTCAAGTTTCACGAGTATCAATGAAATCAGTTCACGAGTTCGTAAAGTTTACAGTGTGTATGTATATATGTCTGTGTATAATGTATTATACTAAGCCACAAGTGAAACCGAAACGAGCTAAAACACATGGCCTCCACTGCCCATGCACTCCCATTGGCATTTAACAGCCACTTTGCCCCAAGTATGTACTATGTCTAACACCACATAGCAGTATGTAAAAATATAATGACAATGTGCAACTGGGTTTACATATGTTCCGGCATACCCCTCCGGCTCTGTCAGTTGGGTTTGTCAAACCGATAGTACTATCCACACGTCACCGGCACGAAGTTAATCACTTATGTTTGTGGGGACTTGTCAAGTGTTAGTACTTAGATAATCCACATCATCACACGTTTTCAAGTATATCAGTTTATGTAAACATGCTTTTCACCCCAAAAGTTCGTAAAACAGTTTAGAAAGTGGGGGTCGTGAAACTCACCTTATCGTAGTTCGCACAGAAATCACGTATCAATAAGTCAGATGCCTCGTTTATAGCCTGATTCCTATAAACGGTATCGTATCGTTATTACTAGTACAGTGTTCAAGCTAAGTCGGGCTGTATAGATAATCTGGGTATAGCTGTTAGGCCCAGAACATGACCATAGTCTTAGATTGTGACGTTGTATACTATGAAATGTTTAAAACTGGATTTGGCTCAGTTTCACCGCTTTCCCGAGCCTAGCTCAGTTGATTGTTTATACGTTTCGGGATTAAGTAAGATCACATAAAACTTAAGTAAATATACTGATTGATAAAATAATTTGATTTATGAAAGAATTTTAAGGTTTCGGTGTCTGGTTTGATTGCAGGGTTCGTTTCTGTTTTCACACGGGTTTGATTATACAAAACGCGCATAATCCACCCGATTTGCCCGGAATTCTCGTAAAAAGTTCGTTTTTATCAATATCATTCAAAAATATGATATTTGACCACTGTTGACATTTTGACATACCAGTCAGTCCGTTAAACACAAAACTGCCGGTTTCGTTAAAACAATTATAATTTAAATCTTTGATTAATCATAACTAAATATGTACTTATATATAAATTATGTAAATTTTTGTAAAAATACATTAAGACATGGAGAATTTTATAAAAATATTTTCAGAAATTTTATGATTAATTATTTATTTATAAAAATTCATTTAATAGGTTATAATCGTGTAATAAATGGCCCGTTTATATCAAACGACCTCCGAAAAATCCGATAATTTTTACCAATGACCTCAATGTTATTACATAGCCCCTGCAAAATTTCCAGAACCTAACTCTTTTGACAAAATGCCTTTTTGTGCGTTTTTCGGCTGTTAAAATTCGGTTAAGCCATGATTGCACAAACCATACTTAGACATTTCCAATGATTCCCAAACTTTACCAGTGATCTTACCATCACATATTAAACTCCAAAACCAAGTTTCATAATTTTTCAATAATTTTTGCTATTTTTCCCAAATAAACGCTCATAAACGGAAATAAATTCACCAAATATTCTCCATTTACCGAAAAATTACCAAATTTGAACAGTGACTCATTTATATGATCCCTAATGTCCCTGAAAGTTTTCACAAGCTAAAAATAAGCACATCACAACCTAATACTAAACAGCCCCTAATCGAGTGTTACTGGTTTACCTTGTCGGTTTTCGATGAATTTTGCTAGCTTAAACGACTTTCCGGGTCTCGGGTTGCAAACTCAGTATATCTACATATCATATAACATCAAACCAAGCATAAATCATCCATGTAACAGCCTTGATAATTAGGGTTTCGGTTTTGGGTTCAAACCGAACTTTCTAACCTTAAAAACGTTGTATTCATGTTCTAATCCGCGTTTTTGACCAAAAAAATATATGTTCCTGGTTTGTAAACATGTTTAACATCAAAACATGGTTTTACTTGATTTTTAGGGTTTTTGGATGGTTAAACATGTTTAAAACTAACTAAAACATGTTTATATGTTAATTATATGAATCAAACTTGGTTAAATCTTCACAAAACTTGATCTTACCTTAGGGTTTTGAAGGGGAGCTGATAGAACAGGGCTGGAGCTGCTTTGGACTTCAAAAGTTTGTATGTTAAAATGAATAACAAAACTTAAGGATGAAGTTATATATAAAAAAAAAGAATGTATGGTTTGGTGGCTGGCGATGGAACTATTGGAAGGCCCTTAATGGGCTGTTTTGGCCCATTACTCTAATCATACAAGCCCAAACATGAAAAGCCCACTTTAAATTTAGTTCGGGTTCGGTTTTTCGCAAGAAAATTAATTCGGGTATGAGAAATAGCGCAAAAACGAGTGTTTTTCAGCTTATTTTTGTAAAATAAGAAAAACGTACTGACTCGTTGTAAAATTCCAAAATATTTTCACGGATTGCTTAGAACATGTCATATAAGTGTTTTATAAATCTTTTTCGGCTTAACGGATGCTACAATGCTTGTTTTGATATTAACGATTGCGTTTAAGCTTATAGCGTATCGATAAACGAAACCTTTTTCGTTTAAAGAGTTTTAAACGTACTGGGACCTAAATATCAATATGTTAGCCTCTATAACATATATATAACTCGTATATGACCCCTCAGTATGTATACGGGTCATAATTAGTATCGGTCGGTTACTCGTTTAAGCACTACGAATTAACCGATTATCGTTTACTTGTTACGTAATGAATATAGTATACCTCGTTTTGTCATGAATGTCACACACCCTGTTTATTGTTCATCTGTGGTTGCTGGTAGTTGTTGTTAAAGTTGGGGTGGTTGTTGAAGTTGTTGAAATTGTTGAAGTTGTTTCTTGGCTGGTTTTGCTGGTGCTGGTATTGATTCCTTGGTTGTTGGTTATGATACTGATTCCCTTGGAAGTTTCTTAGCTGATTGCATTCTCTAACAAAATGTCTTGGTTGTTGACGGTTATAGCATATTGCTTTAGACTTGTCAAACCCAATTCTTTCATTTGTACCTGATACAAGAGACCTCCCAGTACTATTGAAAAACCTTTTGCTTCTAAGAGCCAGCATTGCAGCCTGCCACTTCAAGTCCATGTCTTTAAGATCATCAGCATCAATATGTTCTAAATCATCTTGAATGACACTTGTGTGGATCATGTTTTTGGCTAAAAATGCATTATAGGAATCCGTGAACATAGAAAACAATGTTTGAGTTTCACTTGCTTGACCACCATTTCAACCAACATAAGGTGAATGTCCACTTGCCATAGAGGTAGAATCATTATCATCAATGAGTTGGACATTGAACCTTGATTGACTTCCTTGGTTACTTGAACTTCCACCAACAAAGCCTTTTGGTGTATCACTACCATGTTCAGTAGGTTCTTCAATGACATGTATTTATTGTTGGTTTTTGGTAGTTAAGCTTCCCATTGGAGCAATAAGTGCATTTGACACTTGGAAACATGGTTTTTCTTCTTTTATCATCTCATTCTCTATCATTTCAATTTCAGCAGCTTGGAGAAAACATATCACATCATCAAGCTTGATTTGTTCGTAATTTGGTTTCTGAATGATGAACTTGCTTGATGTGTACCATTCCTTTGACAATGATGACAACAGCTTTGTGTTCAAGTCATAATCATTCATCACATAGTCTGTAGTCCTGAGATCATTCACTATGGCTAAATATCTTTCAAGTATTGATTTCAGCCTCTTACCATCTTTGTACTTGAATCTTTCAAGTTGTTGCTTGAGCCTCTCCTTTTCGATTTTCTTCAACTCTTAGTTGCCTTCAAACATTTCAAGAACTGCATCATACATGGCCTTGGCAGTGTTATGATGTGCAACCTCTATAAGAATTTCCCAAGACAAACACAATTTTATCATGGCAAGTGCTCTATCATCTAATTTCCTCATTCTCACTACCACGGCTTGGTTTGCATTTATTCCATCAGGTACATATGGTCCATTGTTGATGGAGCTCCACATGTCTACGTCATTGTAACAAAATACAGCCTCAAAGAGAACTTTCCACTTTATGAAGTTTTCATGTCCATATAACCTTGGAATCTTGTTAGCTGAGACTTCCTGCTCTTTGAATCCAGAAATTTTTTGTATTTTTGCGAAATATTTTAAGGTAAAAACAAGAACTTAAAAAATTTAGACTAAAAACTTAATTTAAACCTTTTTGAAAAATTATAGGATCTGAGGTATAGTACTCAGATCTGATGAATCTGGACCAAATAAAGCAAGATTAATTGTAAAAATAAGCAAGATCTAAGGAAAAAAGAGACTTTTAAACCATAAAACAAGGCAGATCTGAGCAAAGAAGAGCAGAGCTGCTGACGTCACTCTCCAATCGAACAGTGCTCAGTTGACGTCATCCTTCGTCCTCAAATCAAACATATTCAATCAATAATCAGCAACTTATTCATCACCAAGGTAGTCGAGCTGTGCTTTGATACCACTTGTAGGTCTCGTTTGATCTCTCAGTCTATCTATGTCGCAACCCACACTAATAGTGTTGACAAGAAGGTTAACGACATGGCTAGATTGGTAAAGAATAATAGTGTACTAAAGGTGGAATCAATGACACACTAGTTGTTGCTTAAAGGACACAATAAAGACACACACACACTCTTATACTCAAAAGATTTCCATTAATAGAAAGGTCGATTACAAAACAGAAATCATTAGGGTTCTAAGAAAGGAATGATTTGATTCTAGGCAAAATATCCGTACGAATATGTTAGCATCAAATCATTGTCAATCAATATTCAGGTGTCTCTCTCAGATTTGTCATGTGTGTTAGGAGGCGTGCCCTAGATCATTCTATTTATAGGCCTCCCTCCTGGCAGTTGTCATTCCTTCTAGAAACCCTAATCATTAATACGTATTTAGAAAAACATATTACAAAAGATTCTAAGTATAAAACAGGTCTTCAGGCATACTTTGTGTCTTTTGTCTTCTTCGAGCAGAACAGGTAACCAAAATGTGCTGGGAAACAGTTCTCCGGGTAGACTTTACTTAGAGTATTTTCCTTAGAAAATACTCACCTAGCAGACTTCAATCTTCCTGACCATAGCAAACTTTGCTCGATATGATCCTACGAGCAAACTGTTCTTCAAGAATCCCTTCAACTCTTTGTTAATGAATAACTTATTAAGCAAACTAAAAGTGTGCTGTTAACACTGTTTGACTTGTGCTGGTTGCACTGTAGCTTTCTCGGATTTGAACCTTGCTAGAGAAAGTCCTTAGAATATTTCTTGATCAAATTTCTTCAAGCATGCTCGGACTACTGTTTATTAATCAAACCTTGCTAGAATTTCCAAATTACTTGGATTCATTAGCTTGGTTCAGTTAAGAGTTTGCTGGTAAGAAAACCATGCTCGACTTGAAGAACACCTTTGCTAAACAAAGTGAACCCTGCTCGGATTATCACTTAGGAAGACTTCAAGAAGATAACTTTGCTCGGAGAGCAAAATACCTTGCTAGAACAAGTAAAACGTTGCTGGAATATCCAAGTGTGCTCGGTATTCATACTTAGCCATATTTAGAGAGTGTTGAGAAGATTCCAATCTCCCAAAAGTCTTTTCTCATCAAATCTTTGACCCAACATTATGTGATCGATATGAACAAAAATGTTCCTGATGAAATAACATTCTTGTTTTCAAAAGTGTCAGAACAAAATGCCATGCTTTGGAATCGACGTCTTGGTCATGCAAATATTAAAAATCTAAATCGTCTTGCTAAAAACGACTTGGTGCGTGGTTTACCTGTCAAAGATTTGTTACTACTAAAAAATGTGTGGCTTGAGCTTTGGGTAAACACAATCGTATATCTCATAAGCCAAAACTGGTTAACACCATTTCATCAGTCTTTCAGTTGCTGCATATGGACCTTCTTGGTCCCTTTCATGTTATAAGTCTTTCTCACAGCTCTTATTGTCTTGTTATTACTGATGATTAGTCACGTTTTACTTGGGGTGTTTTACTTGTCAAATAAAGGAGTGAAACTACAGAATTTATCAAACGCTTCGTGGTGCTTATGGAGAATCAGCTCAACTTAAAGTTGAAGGGTATTCGATGTGAAAACGGCACAGAATTCAAGAATTTTACACTGAACTATTTTTGTGCAGAAAAGGGGGGTACTTTGACAGTACAGTTCAGCTCGGACAACACAGGAAAATGGTGTTGCTGAACGGAGAAACAGAACTCTCATTGAGGCGGCAAGAACCATGTTGTGTGATTCAAAGCTTCCAGTGTTTTTCTGGGCTAAGGCTGTTAACACAGCATGTTATGTTCAAAATCGAGTACTGATCAACAAGTCTCAAATGAAGACTCCATATGAGATTGTCTACGGTCACAAGTCCACAGTTGATCACTTTTGGGCATTTAGCTGTCCATGTACTCTGCTGAATCTTGAATTGACTCAAAGTTTGGGGACAAGGTGATGATTGTTATTTTGTTGGGTATGCCTGTCGTACTGCCTAAAGAGTCTACAACAAGTCAACTAAGCAGATAGTAGAATCGTATGACGTGCGTTGGTTGGAAGAGAAGGAGACTAATGCTCGTGTTGGTCCCGACTGGTTGTTCGATTATAATGAACTCTTCAAGCCCTTTAATGTGTTTCCAGTTATCGATACAAAAATTTCGGGTGCTGATGTTTAAAATTTTGTCGATGAGGAAGAAGATTTACTTTTTGTTTCTCATATATCTCCAGTTTTAGATGATGACCCCTCAGAATCATCGGATACCAATCAACCATTGTCAGACTATCAACAAGAAAAGGTTGCCGAAACTGTGTCTTCACCAACACCAGCAGAAAATGCTTCATCAATTGAGGGGGAGAGTCTGATTCCTCAAATATTTGGAAGCACTTTATTCCCAAATGTCATATCAAATGAATACATCGCCAGTGCCTCGTACTCACACAGTACAGCGACAACTGGATGGAAAAACCCTCTCATTAAAATCCTTGAATATCTATCAAACTTAACTTCTACCAGTTCTAGTTCCCAAGCAATCAATTCCGTCAAGAATTCAATGAGATCATTCAATTGACAATGTCATAGGTCCTCTTGAAACAGGCGTGTCCACCAAATTTCAGACCGGACACATTAACAGCTGTTTGTTCTCCTGATTTATCTCTCAGATTGAGCCTAAGTAAGTGGAAATGGCACTTCAAGAACCAAGCTGGGTGGATTCTATGAATGAGGAATTAAATTAGTTTGATAAGCTCAATGTTTGGAGACTGGTCGAGCTACCAGTTGGAAAGAAAGGGTTAGATACAGGATGGGTTTTCCGCAACAAGAAAGATGATACGGGGGTTATCGTTTGAAATAAAGTTCGACTCGTTGTTCATGGTTTTTGACAGGTTGAAGGCTTAGACTATACTGAAGTATATGCTCCTGTGGCTAGACTTGAAGCCATTTGGATTTTTTAGCATATGCTTCCTACATGGGTTTCACATTCTATCAGTTGGATGTCAAAACCGCGTTTTTGTATGGAGAAGTTAAGGAGGAGATTTATGTGGATCAGTCACCGGAGTTTGTTGACTCAAAGAATCCAAATCAAGCGCCTCGGGCATGGTATGCAACGTTGACGTCTCATCTTCTAGGGCATGGTTACAAGAGAGGAACCATCGATCAGACTCTGTTCATCAAAATTGTAGGGAAAGACTTGATTCTGGTTCAGATAAATGTGGATGATATCATCTTTGAATCTACAAGTACTGCTCTATGTTCTGAATTTGAAGATGTGATGAAGAAGATATTTGAAATGAGTTCGTTCGGGGAAATGGCGACGTTTCTGGGATTACAGGTTCGTCAGAGTTCGACGGGGATTTTGCTTCATCAAGGAAAGAGTCAGGTCCCGTAAGATGACCACTCACACTCATAATAATGTCATAACCCACACAATAAATGTGTTGATAAGAAGGTTAATGACTGTTGCTATTTTGGGTAAGGAAAATTGTTTCTTAACGGCGGAATCAGAAACAAATAGAGTTGTTGCTTAAGGTTTAATAAATGTAACAAACACAAACAATAACTCAAAAGATTTCCATTTATAGAAAAGATTCATACAAATGTTAACCGATTAGGGTTCTTGTAAGGAATGTATTATCCGTATTAATTTGCAGCAAGACACTCATGTTGTGCTTGTGCTCCATATCTCGGTTGATTGTTCGCCATCTCTGTTCAAACAAGAACACATTCAAATTAACCATTAATTATAAAGTTCATAACTTTGAACGATTTAGGTTAATAATTTGAAGAAAGAGTAAAGAAATGTTTTCTGAACTTGATCTTCGACAAATTAATAACCTACACAAGAAACATAGAGTTAGTAAAAATGCATAATCAAAGCCCATTATCACATAATCGTGGTCAGAAAACACTTAATTGATGCTTACCGAGTCGAATTGTGTGGGCTGACAAACTAGGGTTTGGATTATTAGATGAAAGCGATAAGTCGGTTTGGTTTTCTGAAACAAGAGGAAAGTGGAAGGAGAGAGAGAAATGAAGTGTGAAAAGTTTCTATAACTTCCTCTCTTATACCTTTTTGAAAGTGGGTTTTAAATGCATTTTGTCATGTAGTGAGTTAATAGCTATCACACAGTAACATTATCCATTAAATATATTCACATTTAAAACCTTGCTTGATATAGTTCATTTAGCAAACCTTGCTCGGAAAAGTCAGTTTTTACAAAGTTTCTAGGTATATTCCACTTTCACAAAGCTTACTCGTTTCAGAGATATTCAAAACCTAAAGTAATTTAAGAAATAAATCTAAGTAGAATGAAAGAATCCTACTCGAAATACAAGATTACCCAAGAAATAAATCACAAGACTAATAATCAAGTATACATATCAAATAGGCAACCTTGCTAGGAATCAATTAAGAATCCCAAAATAATATCTCAGATATATTCTTAATTGTTAACCTTGCTCAAATGTCTGACATACTCAAACCTTACCCGAAAATGTATAAACAGTTAACAAATAATCAGCCAAGTACACTGTTATACATAGTATGCCCGAGACACTGTTGAAAAAGCAAAGTGTGCTAGAGTTAAGTTCTAGTCACAAAGTGTACTCGTAAAGCAAAAATTTGTATAATTACCAAGTATATTAAGAGAACACTTGAGGATTTCAAAGTGTGCTCAAAACATAAAGTGTGCCCGGGAAACTAGGTTTGCCCGAGAACACTTGTAATTTCATAGAATCATATTCAAATCCACATAATCATTAAGTGTGCTAGAATCTAAAGTTTACTTGGAACATAATAAGACAAATTCAACAGCAAACTTAAAATCACAAAGCTTGCGAGAATAAATTCAAACAATTAAACAATCACATAAGTGTGCTAGATAGTTTAAAAACATTAAATATTGTTGGAAGTAACATATTCATTCACAAAGTTTTCTAGGCTGGATTAAACAACCTATAAAATAGTTAAGTGTGCTAGAAAGTTTAAAGTTCACAAAGCTTACTAGTGAACACTGTATATCAAATAGCTTGCTAGAAACAATTATACTTTCAATCAAAAGACAAAGTACGTTAGAAAGTCTTCTTAACTATATGAAAGCTTGCTAGAAACCATATTCACACATAAGCAAATATCAAGCCTGCTCGGAAGGCTAAACTTTCAAGTTAAGTAGTAAACTCTACCCGAAAAGTATAAAAACTTCAAAGTATGCTCGATATGGATAAACTTAGACAAAAATGACTAAGTATGCTCGAAAAGGTAATAAATCATCAAACCTTACTCGAAAATACATATTCAAACTTTTTGAGGTAAAATGCAACTCTTTTTGAGTTAAACCAATTATCAAACATATTTTTCATTAAAGATCATTGTGTAAGAACAAATGATGCATTTAGAGATCAAATTTCAGTCATGTTTCATTTCAAATCAGTTTCTTTCTTTTTCTGAAATGATCTCAAGTATGGGATCATATTGACTAAGTAGCTTTCTCAATACTTGATTCTCAGCATTATTATGATAGTATAGACAGGTTAACAGCAGGTCTAGACTTAGCATGGATTTCATTTCCTTGGTGATATGATTATTGTTCAATTAAGATGCATAATACTTAATGGATAACACATATTGTTTTCTGATGCTCCATATCTATTCTCAAGGCTTATTTGTCTTTCTCCAGATCACCCCGATTTGACTTTGACCCCTTGGTTTTGGTTTAAAAACTTTTAATGATAGAACTTATGATAATTTTTTTTTAAAACTGGGAGCACATAACAACATTGTGTTGTTTATACTATGGGTTTTGCTCAACATTTTTTTCTTGTCATTTTCATATAAATACTTCATTTTTGGGATCAAATACCAATGGGCTCGTGTGTGACTGGATAATCACTTTTCTGCCTATCATTCGGAAAGATTTATCTTGGAACATGCATAGACAACAATTTAACTCCACATAAAGCTTAGCAGATTCTTTATGTTTATATCACCTTAGATTATACACATCATGGGAAAGCAACCACACATGTTAATGGCTGTACTAAGTGCCTTTTTAGCCTATTAAATCCATATGACTGGCTAAGAAGTCAATGTACTATCATTTCCTAACTTTTAAGTTATCAGTCTCCCCACTTACTCTTAGCTTCCAGGTTAATGGCTATCCTGACTGTCTACAACTAGTCAGCAGGACCAAACACATAAATAAATACATGTCCTTTTGGCTTAGTGTTAGTGACATAATTTGAGTGAAAGAATAAATTACTATTGCCCCAAATGCTTTCAGTCTTTGGACTAATGGCTATCCTTTTAAATCTACAAGTATATGATAGGACCAAACATATACGATTATATGCTCCTCAGACTTGGGCAAATGACATAATTTTCAGCAAAAGTAATTCTTTTGAGACTTTTCATTGAAAGTCCTTCTAAGCTTCTTTAAAGCTTGAACAAAATAGTATTATCATACTCTACACCATTAACAACTTGCTATGTGTTATCAATAATTGTTTTGATCAAAAGTTTTCTTAACAGTTTCAATTGAGCATAACATCTTGACACAAAAACACATTTTGACACAAAGACAAGCAAACATATTCAAATCTTAAACATAAATGACATAATCAAAACAAGCAGACTTAACATCATGTATAGTCTAGTTCATCCTAACAACATCATCAGATCAGATTACTTACATATTCAAAAACTCAAATATGACATCAGATAAGCACATAATCAAGTACATATATTCAAAATACTTATCATAACATCCTACAAGTCAACTGATAAACAAGCATAAGCATCAAAGACACCTAAATTTGCACAGATAATCAGTTAAGCACATACCAGTTAACATAAAAAAGTGTCATAATCAAGCACATATACACAACATGCATTAAGACTTTGAAAAGATATTCAGTTTGCTCAACAAGCACACATCATGAATCAGAAGACTTCATTAGAGTTGATCATCCCTAGGGCATTCATGAGAGAGTTGAACATGGTTCTATCAAGTGGTTTTGTGAATAGGTCAGCCAAGTTATCACTTGTATCAACCCTTTTCACTTGAATTAAACCTTTTTCACTACAATCCCTTACGAAGTGATGTCTGATTTCAGTGTACTTAGTCCTGGAATGTTGCATAGGATTCTTAACAATAAAAGATGCAGTTGTGTTATCAATGTAAATAGGGGTGTTTAAGAAATTCAGACCATAATCCAACATCTGATTCTGAATCCAGAGGACTTGTGCACAGCAGGCAGATGAAGCAATGTATTCAGCTTTTGCAGTTGAGATTGACACTGTGGTCTGCTTCTCGCATTTCCATAACACCAGTCTGTCACCCAAAAATTGACAACTTCCTGAAGTGGACTTCTTGCACCCATCATAGTCACCCCTTGAAATAGCTACTTTCATGTTAAGTTCATATAAATTGTCATTCCTTGGGGCCATCATCATGATCATATCAGGTGGGATCACAAATTCAGTTCTTAAGATGAAACAGTGTGAGTCATCAAAACCAACTTTATAACCCTTATCACACATCTGTGATATGCTCAAAAAGTTATACTGTAGTCCCTCCACATTGAACACATTGTCAAATGAGACTTTACCATTTGTCAAGATACCCTTTCCAACAATTTTACCTCCATTCTCATCACTGCCAAACGCCACTGGACCTTCAAACTTCTCTTCATTGTTAACAAGTGACCTTTTGTCACAAGTCATGTGCCTAGAACATCCACTATCCATATACCATACTTCATTCAGTGGAGTGGACTGTTCCTTCACATTTCAAAGAGAGCAATTAGTTAGATGATGAACTGTAAGTTGATTCAACTTGCAAATCATCAGAATCAGTAACAATGGATGCATTGGTTGTGAGAGGAATGGGCTTAGGATCTTCATGGGTAATTTCAATGTTATTTGAGTTATCTGTTTCATATCCACATTCCCTAGGAGTCTTCACAAAAGGGATTGTGCTTTGGTAGTCATTTACCACATAGTCCTTTATGTCAGAGTAATCTCTCACATAAGTATTCTTCTCCTCCTTAATTTCAACCTTAGGTTTCCAAACAAATCCATGCTTCAAAAGAAACTTTTCATCACCAGTTAGTTCAGTTGGTTTCTTTCTAGGAAAGACACCTTTGTTTCTTATCTATTCATTGCTTGGTGATCCTTGAGAATCATCAGACTTAACTGATTGTGTGTCTTGTTTGGGGATAATTCTCAAGGGTTGAAAGTTCTTCTTAACAACAGTTTTAGATTTCTTGGGAGATACACCTCTTTTTACTGGTTCAGCCACATGTTTCTTTGTTTCACCTCAACTTTCATTTCCTTCTTTGTAGCTTTCTGATCAGTTTCACTCATAATCTCCTTTCCACACACCTTTCCTTTTCCCAAGTATTCATCATACTTCTGTTTATAAAGCACAAAGTTTTGACCAAACTTTGTCTCATTACAAGAATCAGTGTGGTGACCATATTTATCACATTTCTTGCACCACACCTTTACTTTGAAACTTTCATGAGCATTCTCTTTCTTGAATCTCTCACTTGTTCTAAGTGGTTTAACCCCCAAGTGTTTTCGGACCTTCAGACAATCAAAGTCAATTGAAAAAGGAACAAACTCTTCAATCTTAATATCTTGTCTCACAATGTTGCTCTTAACAAAAATGATTTGTTCATAATCATAGGCTCTTCATCATGACTTCCCTTATGCCTTGAGTGCCTCTTCTTATATTCTTCCATAGTTTCAACTTCCCCAATATCAAACACTTCATGTCTTGAGAATACT